>NC_135498.1:177171356-177443856 GCF_052857255.1 Amblyomma americanum | reverse complement strand
TTGCACCGCCGTGGTTTGAATCGCAGTCGGGGGTGTTTGTTTTATTTATTTTTTATTTGTTCCTTTCACTTGGCACAAAACCATAAGTGCCAAAAGCTTGAAAACATCGCCATATCTTGCTGAGTGTTATTCCCTTCGAGATAGTGATTTGGCAATAAAAGAAGCACCTCTTCTAGAGCCCTCGCATGCACCTAAAAGATGCACACAATATGCACCTAATTTACCTCGCACATGCCGTCGGGTGGGTCATAAGCGCAGTAACATAATCTCAAGATTACATGACAGTAAAATTGAGCTCCGCAACGTATTATGCCGCATAGCTAGCAGGAAAGTAGGCTAAGCTAGTGGCGCATCGCATAGGCGGCTGCGAGTCTCGTGCGGGAAGCTTGGTAGGGAAGTTTCAGCCAAACCTCCGTTATTGTGGAGCGCCAACTCCGGTCGCCGAAGGCGCATTTCGCTGCCTCACTTTTTATTCCGAGTCTATTGGGGCGCCACGAGGTTTGCAAATAAAGCGATCTACCAACCAATTCTATTGTGGGAAGTTGGCGCTAGTCGTTCTTTCAACCGGACTTTCAATGTATTGTGCCTATAGAGAGCCTGCCAGGCGGACGATAATTTGTAACAAGACAAAAGTTGTCGAAACAAAGTGGTATCCATGCTCTACGTTTAACTGTTTTTGAATAAATGGGAGATGAAAATGTGGATTTTTTGTCAAGGCTGCACGCGGTCACAGTTTTCCAAAAAACGTGCGGCCATTATAAGCAGCACACAAAAAATGGAAAGAGCACAACGACATAAGGCGAGTTATGGCAGAGTACATGTCCCGTATATATTTCACTGCACACAATGCATAGGAGAGCTACCGGGAGGAGGAAATCGACCGACGTAGAGCAATCAAAAAGAGCAGGCAAAATAGTACAGGATTATTAGAAGTAAATATCCGGTTAAAATTTTGGACATAGCTAGATACTCAAGGAAGTTCATCTCATTTGGTGGCGGAATTAAAGCATATTGCGGCAGCCATAGTTGAAATATACCTTAATATTCCAAGGCTCAAGTGTGCGAGTGTGCTAACTGCATATAATCAAGATGTCATCCGTTTTAATAATTGCCAGCTGATGATCTTCGCGCCAACCTATAGATGTATATAAACTTTATTTGTCTAATGTTGGCTGTCTGGGGAAAAAAATATGTGGTAAGGAAACACGTGGCACTTACACGCGACGAATAAGATTCATTTTTTTTAAATACTTGGGTAGTAATACATTGAGTGGCTCCTGTTAGCCATAACGCTATTCAATAGGTACCTATCTACTTGGTGAATTGAAGACACCCAAGCTCTTCTTGCGCTACTTAGATTAGATGCACATGACCATCATGGCCGCGACTTCAGCCGTCAACTCGTTCCCGTGACCACATTCTGCGAATAAGGACTAATTGAGGTGAGTCTTTGCATAGGCGGGCAAAAAAAGAATGTGATTTCCACCCATAAAAGGCAAATGTGACGGGTCGTCTGAACCAAAAAATTAGGAAGATAACTGCGGGCGACGGCTGGGAAAAAATGGCAGAGCGGCAACTTTTGTCTACGCTGTCTGCCAGCTAGAAACAAACCATCGGATTGCTCAGCACCTGGTACGGTGAAAGGGGCCAGGGGCGCTCGTTATCTTATAGCTATCAGCTGACTGATGTGCTGTGTTATTTACGCTTACTGAACTCGAACTGTTTTTGAACAAGTGCAATGCGCGCTAGCAGGTCTTTAATTACCAATATTATTGAGTCCCAACTATAACAAGTGGAGCGCTTCTATCTGAGCCTACCTTTGCTTACTGTAAACTTGCTCTTCAAACGTTGAGAATGCAGCTTCGATGCCCGTCTCAGTGCAATTCTTCATTCCCGATGAGTCATCGCAGCCTCTCTGGTATCCACCAGCTGGGAGATCAGAAAAAGCAAATTTTCGACTGTTAAACTTGTGGCTTGACAAGAATAATTCAGCCAGAAGCTTTGCATCCGCTAGACTTCGTGGTTTCACCAAAGAACTCTAGCGCGTACGCACTCCGCACCACGAATGGCTGGGTATTGTGACCGCTCAGACTTTGGCACCCGGTAACGGGTAAGAAACTCCAGTTAGTTCCGGTTCAGACTATAGCAGTGATTATCGGGGCTGGAAAACACATGCACATGTCAAAACGTAAAGTTCCAACAAGTGTGGCATTTATGCTTTATTTTTACCGGTCAGAATATTTTACCAAATCTAGCCAAACTATTCAGAAGAAGTTAAAAAATGGGTTCTGAGGAAAGGAAATGGTACTCAGAATAAGTTAAAAAATGGTTTCTCAGGAAAGAAAATGGTGCGTTTCAAAGCATTGCCTTTACTCTTCTACTTTAGTAGCGTACTTTTGCTTCCTATTTTGGACGGCGAAAGCATTCCCCGCTGCAAGGCTACGGCATTGGACGAACTTCCTAACGCATCCATAAAGAGGCTGCGATGTTTGCACAGTTGGTGGTTCAAATCCCCCTCGATAAATTAGCATATTTCGTCACCCCTCCGATCAGCGACCTACTTCTGCGGTCCATTCGGCAGAACAGTTCTTTAACAGATTCTTGCTGTTAACAATCACACTCTATCTCGCTGTCGAGGGAAAATGCAAGCATGTAGTGAACAGGAGAAAGGAGTAGCACATTTTAAGTAGAGGCGTTCAATCTCCGGAAAAATTAAATGATAAAAAAACTGCTTTTTGTCGGAAATATTGGAAACAATCTACACGTATTTAAAACAAGAACATGCCTAAAATTTGTATCTAGATAGAACCGAAGTTGGGCATTGTAAAGAACAGTTGATGGACTGTTGTTCATATATGCACTATTGCCTGATGCTTGTTTTCCCAAAGAATACTACCTTCTGGTGTGAGGTATTGATGGTGGATACTTTTTTTGTGCTCTCATTGTTATGATGACGCAAAGAAGGCGCATGCTAGGAAGCACTGAAAAGTGCGAGAACTGATCATCGCGGCCATCTGTTCAGTCTTGATGACGGTTTTTGAAGGATCTCGTCTGGTTGCAGTTTTTGCGGAAGCCTGTTTGCTTAAGTTGTGAAATCTAGTAGCATGCGGCTGTTAGCGGAATGCTCCAGAAAAAAGAACAAAAGCTCACAAAAGAGCCGAGCAGCGTAATTGTGAATGCCAATGTATCCGGTAACCTTGGCATGGGTACAAATGTAAATAAAATATTTTCTAACCAAGACTGCTAGTATTGCCACGGACTAGAAGACGACAAAATGAGCAGTGGCGCGGCATGGAGCGCTCGCGCTAGGCCCACCGCCAAAAAATCATCCCGTTGCCATCGGTCATGTAGTCCCGCTTTCAACTGCTTGCCGTCACGTAACAGTATGAGCATTTATTCCAAAAATTATTCTACAACTTTCTATAGACGCAATGACACCGCACCTGGCGAAGACCTAGATGACACTGACCTCACCAAAGATAAACAGACTTCACAGACTGCACCAGGGTGCACCAGGGGTTGAACAGACTGCACCAGGGTGCAAGAAGAATATGGAGGAGGCGTTGACATAAAGATTTTTCCTGGGGGACAGCTTTGCTGCTAAGACTTGACACTGGCTTTCGGCTGCTGTTGTGGCACGGAACATTTCATTTCTAGCAGCGCTGGTAGCGATAGAGGGACGTGGCCTGATTCTTCGTCTGTTTCTATCTGTGTACAGGTTGGTGACTGTTTTTGGCACTTTGCGAGAAGTACTCGCTTGTCTTTTTCTCCCCTCTGCTGCAAATCCGCTGCCTGTGTAATTTTGCTTTTTGCTAACTGCTGTACGCATTTTTGAGATATTTTTGCTTTTTGTTGGCTTGACGAAGTCCGTTCTGAAAGTGACCATTTTATTATGCCCACTGGCAATAGTGAAGTATGCCTGGTCTGCAATGTGCTACTCCCAGAGACCGGGTTCCTAAATTGCACGGAGTGTAATCATAGATATCGCACTGGAAAATGCTCTGGCGTGACCGAGTAAATGTAAAATGGAAGAAAGTTTCCGTAAATGATAGGTGGAAGGCTGCGTGGTGGTAGGATGAAGAAATTAAGCCAGGAGATTGATGTTCAAACTGCACGTGACAGCATTATCACTAAGCTTGAGTCACTAAGGCTCATGTCGCAGAAGGTTGACAACATTGAATCTTCTATTGTCGTGAAGCCTTCGAAATATGATGAAATTCTCGCAACCATGAAGAGGCAGGAACAGGACCTTAAGAAGCTTAATAAACGAATTGAACAAATTAGGACGAAGAGGAGTGCTGCAGATATTGCTGATCTTCGTGCAACTGTTGACGAGCTGGAAAGGCGAGGAATGGGCATGAACCTAGAGGTTCAAGGGCTCCTTAAAATTGATGGTGGGAATGAGGACCTAATGAGCAAGATAAAGGAAGTTGCTAAGGTGACTAATGTGCTTGAACGGAATGCTACTCTTGTACGGGCACTGCACAGGTTTCCTACGAGGTAAGACAAGTAGGCGGGTGTTATCATCCGTTTTCTGAATCAGTCAGAGCGTGATAGCTGGCTTCCGAAACGAAAGATTCTCGAGGAAAAGCAGTCTTACGTGTTCATGACCCAGACCTTGTCCACTGCAACCAGGAAACTAATCTTTGCTATAAAAAGTGGGCAAAACAATATCGTTACAAGAGCGCCTGGTGTAAAAATGGCAAGGTTTTCCTTCGCGAGACGGACGGCTGCTCTGTTTATGTGGTCAAACAGTTGGAGGACTTTGCCAGACAGGTATAATATTTTTCCTTGCAAGCGTATGAGCGTTTTTTTTCAGTCATCGAGAATTTTTCTGTTTCCCCGTCTGGATGTAATCTCCGATTTAATGTATAGCCTGTGTCTCCTGTTACGTTTTTGCATTTTAATATGCAGTCTGCGCAGAACAAATAGGATGAATTTTTGTTTTTCTAGAAAATATGATTAGTGCATTTACAGCTATCATGATGACAGAGACTTGGTTTCCAAATGATGAGGATTTGTTTCATCTCGAACGATACAGAAATATTTTTTAAACAGGAAAGCAAAATTTGGTTGTGGTGTTTGCGAATATTTGAAAGATGGGATACGTTCCCAATACATTGAAGGATTTTCTCATTCCGAGCCTGATTTAGAAATCTTTGTGTGAAACCATGAAGCATTATTCTTGTTGTTCTCTACAGAACCTCTGACGGTTGTGTTGAAAGGTTTTTATTGCTCTTAGGTGAACTTTTTTGATTTGTCTCCACCCATAACTACGCATTAGTGCTTGGCGGACACATCAATAGTGATAAATTGCAGAGAACTTCCAATCAAATCGAGCTATCCAAGCTTCTTGATTAATATTACATAACAAATGTGCTCACTGCTCCTGCGCGCGTAACATGGAACGCTGCAAGACTTATTGATGTTGTTCTTACGAATATGCCACAAGAAAGTGTACGTGCAGGTACAATTGAAGTAGCTATCTGTGGCCAGTTGCCAATTTGTCTAATTGCAGGGAAGCAAAAAGGACTTTGTTGTATATCGATACCAACAGCTTTTGTTCAGGACATAAATACGTACGCTTAAAATCGGTTTAGGCGCGAAGTTAGCCAAACAAATTGGGACAACGTATTCTCATCCTCTGCGGCGGAAACAGCGTACAATACCTTGATAGTTGTATTTAGCTCCCTATATAGAAAACATTTTCCGTACAAGAGATTTTAAAACCGTGATGAGAGCGTGAGCCGTAGATGACGCCGCACTTGTTGAAAATGAGAAATGAAATGAATAAACTGTACAAGATGTTTCTGAAAAACTGTGATGTGGATGCTTCACAGGGTTTTAAAAGATACAGAAATCATCTAAAAAGTACATCGAAACGCAAAATGCAACTACTTGTCTGAAATGTTTGATAGTATGAAGGATACTAAATATCTATGGCAGCAGCTTTCTTCACCTATCTTTCCTCGTAACTAGACATCTGATTTGAAACAGTTAATATAGATAACAAAAAATTGAAGGGAGAATTGTTAGCAAATATTTTCAACGAATATTTCACATCTCTTCCTCGGATTTCCCCCAATCCTGTTAAACTTAATTATTTGAGGCTTCCTTCTGAGTCATCAATATTTTAGCTCCAAAAGACACCAGCGAGGTATATAACGCATGCATTGCACTTAAGAAAACCATATGTGAATATTTTGATGGTACAATAATGCAACGAGCCGTTTTTGTGCTAGACATTATCGCTTCACGCATAACGCGTATTTTCGATCTGTTTTTAAGTACCGGAATGTTTCCGCAGAAAATTAATATAGCAAAAGTTATAGTCCTGTTCAAAAGCGGTGACAGAAAAATTTAAGCAACTATAGGACCATATCTACTTTGCCGTTGTTTTCAAAGTCGTTGAAAAAAATTAGTTCACTCCAGACTCTTCACATCTCGATATGCATTCCCTTATTAATTAGGCTGAGTATGGCTTCAGACCTGGTTTATCAATGGTGGTCGGTTTCTTCCACCAAAAGGAATTATTACTACGCAAAGCTGAGAATGAACTGCTTACACTAAGTATCTTTATTGATTTCTCCAAAGCTTTCGACGCAATAAATCACTCCACTATGTAAGAAAAACTGTGTTGTTACAGAATTCGTGGTATACAATGTGATCTGTAAGAAGCTATTTATCAGGAAGGAATCAATTCGTTTGCGTTGACGGAGAATTATCAACTGCCCGCGATATAAAATGTGACGTTCCCCAAGGAAGCATCCTGGGTCTGCTCTTGTTCATTATATATATAAACGATCTTGTAAACATTGAAAACTCCGCTAATTATATTATGTATGCAGTTGAAACAAGTATCTTTTTTATTTCGAACATATGCTAAAGATCTAGTAATGTGTGGAGACCTTGTTCTGAGTAAACCTAGTGCAGAACCTCTCGGTAATTCGTTACTAATAATTTCTTCTAAAACAAAAGCTGCCTTATTGCGTCCAAAATCTGTCCCACGCAACTTTGGTGAGATCCTACACTTAAATGACTCTGTGATTGAAATCTCTCCTGCCGCTAAAACCCTGGGAGTAATATTTAATGAATTTATGCTTTGGTACCTTCACACTGACTACGTGTGCACTAAACTCTCAAAGGCTTTAGGTATGCTAAAGAAGTGTATGTTTTTTTTCTGGAGGTCCACCAAAACCGTGTAATATATGTAGCCCTGTTTGAATTGTATTGGCGATACTGCCTTTTAGTATGAAGAAACGGCACCTTGAAGGCAATGTATAACCTAATAATAATGCGAAAAAAGCCCTGCGAGTGATTTGAAAGCAGCCTTATAATGTCCGTACAGCTCCAGTGTTCACTAAACTCAAAATCGTGAAATTACAGAAGATGCATGACTTTAAGCTACTGTCAACACTTAAATCTGAAATACGTAAAGTTACACATAATTTGAAAACATTGCAAAATCTGAAAAGTAACACATCTTTATGCTCAATGAAGCACACAGAACTCTGGCGTGTTTCAAGATCTCACACAAATTATAGATGTCGAGTGGTTCCGCCTAGCATTCCACAGGTTTTAAACTGATACCACTTCACAATATAAAAATTTCGCGCACTTATAAACTTAAGTTGTCTTCGTTTTTTGTATAATGCTTGCTAATGTTTTGCTGTTTATTCTAATTTGCTATGTAACAGGGTTGTTTGCATTTGTTGTATGTCGTATACAAAGCAGCATCGTAGTTGTGATATCACTTACGCGAATCTGTGCTACTCATCTCTGTCAAAGCCTCCGCTGTCAGTTATTGGGAGATTGGGAGAGTCAAGCTACTTATAAGTAGCTTTATTCCCACTTTCCCTACAACGTCTCTTGTATCATTTTGCTTTGTAGTAAAGTAAACTTCAAACTTCATCCCTTCTAGCTTTGAATGCTCGCATTCTGGCTGGTGTCAATTGCACTCGCTTACCGGATGGCTCTCGGCAATTGAGTATGAATTGGTGGTGAGGCAAACAGTAGAAAAAGAATTGTAAAACTGTATAAGTAACTTATACGCGATGTGTGCACAGACTGCAATGCAGGAGACTACTCTGATGTTATCGTCCTTCGTTTCTGTACCACTACTGCTCATAGCAGTGAGCGGCTAATACGTTTTTAGCAGACATCAAAAATACCTAGCGTCATTATGTTTCCGAGGTGACGAAAGAATACAAGCTTTTCTTTTTGAGGGAGCAGGTTATTTTAACATCGAGATATAGTAGCAAAGCAAGTAGCAGCCGATTAAAAATAGTTTTCAAATTTTCAAAAAAATGTGGTAGGCATGTTTTGAACAGGGCCACACATTTATCGTTTCGGCCTTCCTTACCAACTAACAGGTTCCACGCAGAATTAGCTTCATACCGAAACATATTATTAAGTGAAACGCACTTCTCGTTTTTTTTAAATTTATGGTGCCTCCAATTATCACATTTTAAGTGTCCGCTGTAATAGTTGCTAGAAGCGTGATTTACGAGGTTTCTAGAGCCTGTTTATTTTTGTCCTGTTTTTAACCTTTCGGGAAAGAAGAAATGTTTTTCAGCAAATCTTCGTTTTTTTTTCCTCTAATTTTTCTCGTTCCAAGACTGCTCGTACATGGAGGTAGCGGCACTAGCTTCTCGGAGCCGCGGAATAAGTTACTTTGCTCCGGCATCGTGCGGAGCTACCTTCGCCGCTTTTGTTGTTTTTTTACCCGCCTGACCAGCGCTGGTCATTGAAGAAGCGGAGGTGGCGTCAGCACGCGCTACATAACTCAGCCACGCTACATAACTCAGCCATACTGCAATGCAGGAGAGTATTTTGACGCTATCGCCCTTTGTTTCTGTACCATCACCACGCATAGTAGTTAGCAGTTAGCGGCTAATACATTTTTGCAGACATCAAAAATGCCTAGCGTCGTTGTCTTGCCGAGGAGACAAGGGAATGAAAGCTCTTCTTGAGGAAGCATTATGTTGGCATCGAGACGTAGTGGCAAAGCAAGTAGCAGCTGATTTAGAATCGTTTACAAAGTTTCAAAATATGTGGTAGGCACGTAGACCAGAGCCGCACATTTCTCGTTTCGGCCTCCCTTACCAACTGGCACGTTCAACCCGTAATCAGTTTAAAACCGAAACATAATACTAAGTGAAGTGCACTTCTCGTCTCTTAAATTTTATGGTACCGCCAATTATCACACTTTAAGTGTTCACTGTGACAACAGCTGGACGCTTCATTTACGAGGTTTTTTGAGCCTATTTATGTTTTGCCCGTTTTTAAACATTGGGGAAAGAAATTTTTTTCAGAAAATCCCCGTTTTTTTTCTCTAATCTTTCTCGTTCCAAGACTGCTCGTACATGGTGGTAGCGGCCCTCGCTTCTGGGAGCCGCGGAATAAGCTACTTTGCTTTCCACAACGACTGGCAGCGTGCGGAGCTACCTTCGCCGCTTTTGTTGTTTTTTGACCCGCTTGACCAGCGCTGGTTACTGAAGAAGCGCAAGTGGCGTCAGCATGTGCTACTTAACTCAACTACGGTGCATGAGCAAACCGTTACCAAATGTATAGCACTTGTGTTGACGGCGTGGCGGTCGACGGAGGTGCGGTGGTGGCGCCAAATAGAATGGAAGGCCCCAGCGTTCTGAGTGGCACGTATTGGTGTCAGCATCTCATGTGCCCAACTCGGCGGTGGTCAGATGGGTCGCTACAATTGCTTTAAGAGCAGTTGCGTACTACCGCTTTTCTTTTGTGCTCGCTGGGCTCACAAGTCCCTATTGTTGTTTGAAACGCCGTAACGCTCGCTGCTCCTCTTCAGCGATATCAGCTGCTGAGCTGGAGGACGCGGAAAATAAGAGAAATTTGGGCTGGTCGGTGTGGATTCATATTTATAAGCGCAAAAAACGAGGACATAAGCGAAAGAACGCTTGTGTCCTGTCTCCTCGTTCGCTTTTGTCCTCGTTTTTGTGCTGATTAGTATGACGCGGGAACTGGGGAACTTTTCCCGGCCACGGCGGTCATGCTTCGACGCAGCCAAAATGCGAAAGGCACCTGTAGGATGTGTGATGCCCAGGCACTGCTAAACTAGCCCAGGTGGTCTAAATTTTATAGGAATCGTCGACTGCGGCTTTTCTGCACTGCATCCTCTTTTCAATTCCAGGTTTATTTGTCCCTTCACTGCGCTCTTGAGGTGTACACTGAGAAATGAGAAAGCTACTAAGCTTTCTCTTCCATCAAAATAGATATTCCTCTCTGCAGGGGTCGAACTGTCTATCTAATTTTATACAGTTGGACTGGCGGCCATATCTGCAAAGAGAGGGAATATATACATAGGATCCTGCATCGCCCCCTTGCTCAATGATTAGTCTTTAGCACGAGTCTACAGGGATATTGGCTGCTGTCTCAACGAATTTAATGCAAACAAGGTTTTTAGATATGTAAATGGCTTCTTACTATTTCTTGACTGCAGCTCTGGTGCATTTGAAACACTTAACCTTCGTACGCTCAGGATTAGCCCTGCTAGAAATATCCCACGCCTGCAGAAAGCAGCACCAGATTTCTTGATAATAGACTTTTATTTCACATAGAACTGGTTAACTGGAATTATGAACCACTCGTCAATAAGCCACTCCTCCCGTACGTCTCAGCTCACTCCAAACTTGCTATTCAGGACATAGCTAAATTAGGCCTTTCGAACGCCTTGAACACTTGTTGCCCAGAACTAATGGCTATCAGTTTCCAGGAACAAACTCTACGGCTGGTTGATTCTGGTTATAACAATCATGTAACAGTAAGGGTAGCTGAAGATACACTGAAACAGAAGTGGTCAAACAAGCCTGACGCCTGCCATGTTTCCGCTCTAAAGCATAACATTACATTGATTCAGTAGACTCACGGCTTGTCAAAACGGCTAAAAAAAATTGGGCAATGGGCAAATGTCCGAGTGGTTTTTCACGCTCCTGACAACCTCCAAAAACTTTTCAGAATAACTAATCCTGGCGCCTCTCACAATCTTGGGTCCAAGAAGTGGCACAGGGTCAAGTTCGTGAAATGGGCGGAATCGGTCGTGTATAATATACAGATTTCATGTGGGAACACATATGTAAGGCAACGTGGACGGTGTATCTACTACTGCCTCCGTAAACATTTTAGAAATGTGAGGGAAAAGTGCGGAGAGTTTTGTGATGCCCACTCTAGGAAGTGCGAAGCAATCGATGATCCCAGTGACGCCACCAGTGATGTACCAAGTTCCGGAAAAGCGCAGATCCCTGTGCGAACTTTAGTTGCGTGCCATTTTTTCAAAGAATGCACCATAGCCGCGAGAAATGATGCCAACTAACCCGCTAGATTATTGAGGCACAGTGGATAGATCGTGGATAGACTGTGTGTCCGAAACTTCCATCGCTTTGTCATCAAAATAACTGCAATACTTGTGTCTCCACTGACTGGTTCACTGGCTCCGACTGCGTGATATCTGCCAACGATTCACTTATATTCCGCATAGCGGTTCACAATAAATTTGCTGCAAGTTAACGCTCGTCTGTCACACGGCTTCTTTCTTCGTCCTCGTCTGGTTGAGCACTTCATACAGGTTTTTGGAATGAACCTAATTAATTTACCAGGAACTCAGTTGTGTTCCGCATAGTCGTCGAAATATTCTCTTTGCTTAATAACGAATGCATATTATCGGCTGTTTTCAGAAACATTCTCTAGCACTATTTTTAATCATGGGGGACAAATAGATAAAAAGCTTACATTGTCAGTGTTGCCAAACAGTGCCAAGGTGAAAAAAAAATTGCATTTCGACAGTGCCGCAGGTACAGGCTTCACCGCCTCACTGCGGCGATTGGAGCTATATCTCATTTCCAGCAACGTTATTACTCACAAGTGCATGTCCTGTTGTTCGCCGTGATGTTGAGCAGTGATGCGTACCCTGATTCCATCGTCAAAAACTGTTTTTTTTCCTCATCCATGCAACCCATGTAAAGAGATTCGCACTTGTTTTCCGTGGGAAGTTCTTTAGCGCTGAAACGTGAGAACAGATATATAGTTGTTTCATAAAATAGGTCTATGGCTGCGGCTGTCAGAGGATAGGAAGAAGGGAAAGCGCTTCGCCTCTTCAGGTGTGGCCCATCAAAATGTTTAACCTCTATTAGAATCTTCTAGTGCAATGTATCGTGCACGCGGTAAAAAAAAGCAACGTATTATCCCGGAGTGTGGACTCCAGGACGAATGGCCATCAAACGAAACCTACGCCTCTGCTACAATGCGGGTGATCAAACCATACTTCTGGACGTTTTATAAGAAAGCCAACCAGAAAAATGAGACACAAAGAAAAGAGGTGACAAGAAGAGAGCGCTGTACTCGCAACTAAAAGCCTGTATGTTCATTGTGCTTCATGGAAACATCTATAAGAAAAGCAGCGTAAGCCGGTTATTGTGGACACTAAGTTTTTGTTTTCGCATCGTGGCTAGTTTCCTCGGAAACTCTCAGAAGCCTCTCATATTCATAGAGGTTAACATGATTGTGTGAGTGAATCTTCCATCGGATAGTTCCAAACAAATGCGCATATCCAGCTCAGAATCGTCGATAAACGCGTGCCCGGTTCTGGACGCCTTTTTAGCATTTTGTTTCTTGTTTTTATTTTGTATTTGTTATAAAAAGCGAATGACCTGTCGTGCACGCGCGGTTGGGCTAAGTGTATAAGCTGTTTCTTTTCAGCAGTGGGCTATGACTAAGACTATGGATTAGGCCAGCAATAGGCAACAGCAATTGACTAAGGAAGTTGCAGTACGAGCGCCATGAAAATCAAAGAACCTTTTGCTCCAAATGTAATTTATTTTATTTATAAGTTTGACTGTGGGGTCCGATGGTTAAAAAGGAGAAGATAATTCGAAAGTAGAAATAAAGAACAAAATGAAGACATGTAGCAAAAGAAAGCAGAGAATATCAAGAATAACTAGGAAATTTAGCATAGCAGAACGCTAACGAATATAGCAGTATGAAGAACAAAGGATCACAAATTGCCGAAATGGAAGACGGATAATCGTTTCAGTACTATAACGTCGTTTTCAGGCAATGCCAATAAATAAGTACTCCTTTTACATAGGGAGTAAAGCATACTGATTGGTTTTTGGGGTACTTCAGATTGCTTCATTAGTTGTCTACATCTGTAATCCGGATTTGTGAAGCATATCTTATTTGTCAACTTACAGTGCACAGGTATGATATATAGAGGTGTGATGATTGCGGGGGTAGCGACTTTAAAAATAACCGAACGTACGATTCGCTCTGTTAGTGATATCATCAATATGCGTGTTTCTGCTTAGTATACGCTCCAACAGGTGTCAGCGATAGGCTGTTAGGCGTATAGGAAGATAATTACTAATACGGGAAAGAAGCATGAGTGTGCACTTTCACATCGGAGATGACAGCTTTGAGATCGGTAGGAACAGCGCTGTTTTCGGTGTTTTTACTTCTCCGAACAGAATGTATGCGTCAGCAGATAAGTGTATAGAAGTTGGGAAATTATTAGGCTAACTGCTTATAAATACAGAAAGAGCGAAGGCTTAAGAGCAGTACTCTGGGGGAAGCCAGAATGAACAGAATGAAAGGCGGTGTTGACGTCACTGGTAGCAAAAAACTGCTGACGCAGCATTTACCGCATAGTACTATTACATTGCATTATTTGAATTGCTTAATCATTGTCGTTTCAAGCCACTACAAAGCAGTGAGGTCTATTGCAAGAATTTCTGAGTCACTTGTAATGCGTTAACTGGGTCGCGTAAAAATACCGGTCATTTAACGTCACATGTATTTTTAGTTGTTCGCGGCGCCCGCAAGGGCGCTCAGTTTCACTGAATTTCTTAAGGAATAAAATAAAACCTATGTCCGGATTGGCTTAACAAGCAGAAAAATTTGTCGTCTGCTTTGTAAGGCCGCGCAAGAGGCGCATGAAGCGAAGGACTTGAGAAAGCAGACGGACACTGGCCTGCGGGGGCATATTTGCGCTTCGGTGCTACCCGAAAGTAGCGTACTTTTCATTCTGAGGTGTTCGAAAACATGAAGTTTGGATAAGAGATAGGTGGCATTAATGCCGATCATGTTAGCCGCATCAAGACCCTTCTGCTCTTTTTGTGCCCTTCTACAGTGCAGATAAAGTCACACTGAACTTTTCGGGATTATTTTCGTATCCTATCATACCCTGTTTACCTCACCAACCTGAAAAGGCGAGTAGCCATTGTGCGCGGAACAAGCGACTTCGTTAACAGGCCACATCAAAAAACCGTTTTCATTATCCTGCCCTTATACGACTCCCTCAAACTGGTCACCAGATTTCGTTTCTTTTCTCAGATATGCAGAATATTCGAGAAGAAAGCTTCATCGCTTGTGAAACCGTGGTCCTTCGAATCCTATTTAGTCATAGACAGAGCATGCGAGAAAAGAAAACGGGAGTTCTACAAAACATTTAGCGTTGTGGTCTTTTTCTAGTTTTGCATGCAGCTTGAGCGAAGCAACATTACCTACATTGAGCACGCAGCACTCAACACATTGCCTGTATCCTCCACAACTTTCCTGAACTTGGTAGAAATATCCCAAAAGCAAGTGTAAGAGGCCTTCACGTCACACGGCAGCTCTTCAGATATACCTAGGGAGAGAAGAAAAAGTCCACTCTGAAATCACCAACACACTCCCTCTTACTTCATAGCATTACAATGGCCGCTCCAATCGACCTGAAATTCAACCTGTCCTTCAGCAGCCGCGGCCAAATTATCGCCACAACTTCCTGATCTAACGCGAGTGCATGACTGTCTGCCGCCTCCTGCTACTTCTGCCCTGTCTTAGAATCCAATGGGTAACGTTAAGGGCAATCGGTTATCCTGCCGTCCCAATACGTACAATTCCCATGTCCGTTTCTTCTTCTCAATTTCGAATTGGGTATCACTGACTCCCGTTTGTTCCCGGATCCATAGTTTTTTTCTTCCTACCTCTTAACGCTTAACCTGCCATTTATATTCCATAGCTAGCTACATTGTCCTAAGCATTAGTTCAACCCTTCTCGTTTCCTTCCAGATTTCAGCCCCATAAATGAGTACCGGCTAGATACAATTGCCATATACTTTGCTATTGAGGAATGTGATTCAGAAAACCTGACAGTGTTTGTCAGATGCACTGCATCCCATTTTGTCATCCTAGCCATTCCGCTCTCGTAGTCTGGATGAGCTTCACTACCTGGCATAAGTGCTGCGTTTCCAGTGCTTCGTCTCCCATCGTCAGCAATAGTTATTTTCTAGACTGTAGAACTACAACGTTTTCTTTAAGCTAATTTTTGGACCTACCATTCATTCCCTTTGCCAGTCTTGAGGCACTAGAATTCTTTGCTATTTGTCCCCTCAGTTACTTAGCAAGGCTGTGTAAACAGTATATCAGAAATTGCTTCTTCATCATTAAATTTATAACCTGCTCATCTCGACTGAAATCTGTCAACACTACTCGTAAACATATGACGTGAATAGCAGTAGAGCGATGTCTCCATGCACGACTGATTTCCTCGAGTAGAGTTTAAAACTTGCCACGCGGAGGACGCCGCCGCGGTGATTCAGTGGTTATGGCACTCGGTTGCTTACCCGAAAGACGCCGGTGAAATTCTAGAGGCACTTGTGCTGTGCCTTGGCAGTGCACGTTAAAGAACCACAGGTGGTCTAAATTTCCGGAGACCATCACTACGGTGTGCCTCATAGCCTGAAATGCTTTGGGACGTCAAACCTCTTGAAACCGTGAAAACCACGTGGAGGACGATGTTCGGTTCGTACTTTCAATAGGCACTGCCCATCACCTTGGCGTACCCCTCTTCTGCACCCTCGTTACATAGTGCATCCACAAGAGGCAGATTGTTCGACTCATTCAAGCACATTCTTGTAGTCTCGGAAGGCTATGCAAGGCGTTTCACTAACTTCGGGCAAAGCATAAAAAGTGGCTCGCCGCAAGTTGGTAAAACTAGCGCCGTCGTGTTGTAGTTTTTAAATGTGTCTTTAATTTCCCTTATTTAGGTTATTGGGAAAAATTGTATGACAATGTTGTAACATTCACTATAGGTCTAAGCTCGTTTCATTAAGTACAAAAACGGACTGAGAAACAGCTTACTTAGTAGTATTCCACAAAGTAAACAATAAAATTACAATCAGGAATGGCATCAGGCAGGCAGAGACAATCTCGCCATTGCTGTTCACCGCCTGTTGTTACGAGCTATTCTGAGGCCTGAGTTGGGAACAGTTGCTGATAAGAGTTGATAGAAAATATCTTAATAACCTGTAATTTACTCACGACATTGCCTTGCTGAGTCACTCAGGAGATGAATTTCAAAGCATGATCAATGAGTTAGACACGCAGAGTAAAATGGTGGGTCTAAAAATTAACATGCAGAAAACCAAAGTAATGTTCAACGGTCTAGCAAGGCAACAGCAGTTCACAAATGGCAGCGAGGTGCTGGAACTGGTAAAGGAATATATCTACAAAGGGCAGGTGGTGACCGCTGATCCGGACCATGAGCGGGAAATAACTAGAAGAATAAGAATAGGGCGGAGCCTATGTGGCAGGTTCTCTCAAGCCATGAATGCCAGTTGGCAGATAGACTTCAAGATAAAAGAATACAGCAGCTGTGCCTTACCAGGACTCACCTACGGGGCAGAAACGTGGAGGCTAACGAAAAGGGTTCAGCTCAAGTCAAATACAACGCAGCGAGCTATGGACAGAAAAATGATAGGTTAAGAGACGTTAAGAGACCGCAATTAGCGAAATCACTGGCTGCTGGCTAAAATTTTTTTCGGCACCTAATATCGGCAGATCTACGTCATCTTTGTTCAGATTCATGTAGTAGAGCTGCCTGTGTTCCACCACAAATACGCTCGAGTCAAATAGAACACTTACGTAATGAATCGAGTCGCCTCTAAGCGACAAAAGAAA
This sequence comes from Amblyomma americanum, assembly GCF_052857255.1. NCBI lineage: Eukaryota > Metazoa > Arthropoda > Arachnida > Ixodida > Ixodidae > Amblyomma > Amblyomma americanum. Next base: position 177,426,891 of record NC_135498.1, on the reverse strand, counting down.
CCAGTACAATATCTATCGCTACATATACTACCTTCGCAACATTGCTACTGACGGTGTCAGGATTGAAATATTCTTGCGCGTGGCGGCTCAAAAAGAGGAAAAAGCTTGAATACTTCGTGCAGAGGTCAAATGTTGCGGTCAAGAAGAGTACTATTCTGGGCGGTCCTATAGATCAAAAACACTTCTATGATTGCCGCTGCCCTGGCTACCAACCATAGGCTAAAATAGCGCAGGCAAATAAAATGTAAGGAATCCAGCCTAGCTTGCTTAGTCTGCTGATTCGGACGTAAATAAGAGCCCATTTTTTCATGTGTCCTTTTTACATACAGTTCATTATATTAAAGACCAGGTACGAGGTATTGCCGCACAATATTAGGCGTGGCGCGTTGCGTTGCAACAGTTGCAGTGGTGACATTGTTTGCAACCTGAGCATGGCTGTGTAAGTTCCATTCGGTCACACGTACGAGCTGTTATTCCCAACATCGCTGCATGCTGCCACACAGTGCAGGCAAGTAGAACCGTGCACGGGGTTTCTCAAGACCTGCATCAATGGCGCTATTGCGTGCTGCTCAGATATCCAGTTTACTTTCTTGTGCCTTTCGCTCCTAACTACTGTTCTTTCATGGCGTTCCGCAAATGACACAATGATAATGTGAAAATATTCAGATACCGTCTTTATCGCAACCTGCTGGAACGCACATGACATGTAGATATGTATAGCTGGGATTAGTAAGAACTTTTGGCTTCCCCAGTTAAATAGCTCGAGAACGGCACGTTCAACGCTGTCACCGATAGCGTACTGCCAGTTAAAATTAGAGTAAAAATATCTCAACAAATGTTTTTTTAGCTTAAGTTAAGGAGAACGCACCGACCCATGAATTGAAAAATGATAAGTGCAACGTGAAGAGGCCGAAAGCGGGCAGAGTGGGTCAGGGAACAAACGCGTGTAAATGACATCATAGTCGAAATCAAGAGGAAGAAATGTGCTTGAGCAGGGCATGCACTGCGAAGCCAAGATAACCGCTGGTCTTTAAGGGTAACGGTGTGAATTCCAAGAGAAGGCAAGCGGGGCAGGGGGCGGCAGAAGGTTAGGTCGGCTGATGGGATTGAGTAGATTATGGAGATACGGTGGCTGCAGCTGGCAAAAGACAGGGTTAATTCGAGAGACAAGATAGAGGCCTTTGCCCTGCAGCGATTATAGTCAGGCTGATGATCATGATGATCATAATATGTTCTTCTCAGTTACCCTATCGGCCCCTGTAGGAGGGCACGAGATTCGAATGGAGGGGATGCAGAAGTTGCACTGAGAAATAAAACGAAAAAATGCAGGCAAAGAAAACTTGAATGAGTACAGTCTTAATTTTGGAATATAAGGTAGCACTCGCAAAATAGAGTAAACAAATAAATCAAGGAAAATAAGCAGGAAATATATGCGGAGAATATTAGAGTTATGAGAGCAATGGTAATGATGTCTATTCTAACTACTACTGGTGGCTTTTCTTTTTTTCAAATGACGAAGAACAAAGTCCACGGATAGTAACGCCATAGGTCCTTTCTGCTAATATTTCCACTTTGGAATAAAGTTTCAATTCAGTCTTCGGTGAAAGCCTAAACACGCGCGATCGAATAGCGGAGCAAATGGATTCGCAGTCGTGTACCGCCTTTCCTTATAGGCCTATAGATATGTTCAGGCACTATGCAACACTCGGAAGAAAAACACTTTCTCAAGTCCAATATAAAATCACTGAGTTTGGCTGTTCACAAGGGACGCTTCTATGGCTAGCAACAAGGTTTACTAACTGTAGGTGGTGCACCAATCACGGGCATCACATTAGCATTTGTACTATACGCAGTTGATTATTACCTTGAATAATATTACTGTCTGCCTTTCTGCTAAGCGCACAGACACGCCAACACTACGTGAAAGAATGTCTCATCTCCTGGCGTGTGTCCGCAAGAAAAATCCGTATTTTAACAAAATAAATCGTCTTAGTGCTACCCACAACAATAGCGACGAGAGGCGTGAACACGATCATTGTTGCCACGTTACCATACGGGCGTTAGCACTTCATCCATACCGCTTTAATTATATCAATGCGCCTACGTACCTGGTATTCGGACTCTTTTAGTTTTACATTCTAGATGTGGCCAACGTCTCAAGCTCTGCGGAAACACACTGATTCTTCCTATACAATAGGGCTGCCTCCCATTTTAAGCCCGTTAATAACGGTACTCACCTTGGGTCCATAGGAAATCCGTTAGCAGAGTAGCTAAAGCTAGGTTGCTTCTCATCGTACTTGGCATTCCTGCGATCAATTAAGTTCCTGGATACCCTTCGATTCACTTGTTCAGCAGCACAATACTAACAGGGGAGGAGCACCAAATCATTTACTCGTCCTTGCGGAAGCGCCGTATAAAACCGACTGACGCGAATCCGGCTGTCAAGGCTTTCGATCTCGACACTCGTTTTGTTTTATGTTTGCTTCTTTAGGGCGCAACATTAATTATCATGCGTGAGGCGTCGCGTGGCAAGGCCTCTCGCCTTGCTTGGCATCCCCTATTAACTGTCTGGCTCGAAGCTTTCTGCCAGGAAATAGGCCAAGATATAAAAGGCAGGAACTTGCCTCGCGCTGGAAAGACAAGCTGAGAAAAGAAAAAAATACCTCCCTTTCTCAGTTTCCGACACGTGCCGTTTCCCCTCAAGGATATGCGCCCTAATTTTGAGCCGCGACGTCAAGCATGTCAGGCTGTGGTGGGTTGCCATTTCATACCAATGGAGTTGTGGCGGGGCTTACCGTGCTATCCCGCCAACATACACAAGATGCAATTAGACTGTATCATGGTGCTCACTACACATTACGAGAGGAACACCCGCAGCGAGAGCTCCAAGTGGCAACGGCACCAAAAGCGCCTACATGACACCAAAGAGCCCTGGAACAGTTTGCTAAGATCGGTGTGAGGTCCGGGTCTTGCCCGGCTCGGACCCATTCCCGCAGGAGCTCAAGATGTATAAAGGTCACTCTCTGCAAGTAGACGCCTACCACAGAAGTAAAGAAGTGGCCAGCAAAGGCAGTGAAACGTCAGTAACGCTTGCAAAAATTATTTTGGTGAACTTAGAAAAAAAGACAAGACGAGGTTGTTTGTCCCGTTTCTCCCAATCTCCCGCCACATTCACGGCGAAGTTCAAACAGCTAGAAGGCAGGTCCGGCTCGACATCTTCGCAAACAGTATGCACAGGGTACCACATCTATCTGCGTGGCTATCGCCTTCTATGCGCACCCACAAACATACCTCTGCGGAGCAGTAGACTGCACCCACAGTCCATACCTGGCCCCTTCCTTCCGGGCACCAGACCCAATGCCGCTGTAGTGATCGCTATTAGCCCGCCATTAAGTTGAATTACGCCAATTCCGAGAGCTCACATACCTTCAACGACTCACAGGCCGCGTGCCGTGCTTACACAAGCGGTCGGGTGCCATAGCAAACTCTCGTCACCATGGGACATACTCTCCAACAAACCATGTCATTATCCGGGTCCCCAGCCACGACGCTCTGGCTGGAAACATAAAGGCTGACGCCCTAGCTCACGATTATACTCACTAACCGGGCCTCCTCACTCTTAGCTCTACCCTTATCCACACACTAAGCCACACGCCCGGAAACCTTTTGTTTCAACAGGCGCCTATGCCCTTTCACGAACACCTTACCCTGGAAGAGTCTTCCTCCTCCGGTGAGTTCAGGTCCTATTCTCCACAACCTCCACCGCCTTCAACCAACACTATACGAAGACATATGTCCCTGGTGTGGCGGCACCCTTACTTTCTCCCATACCACAAGGAATATGACCACACACACCAAAATACCTTAAGTTGCCTGATACTGCCTTAGCGAAGTGGAGCTGAAGTTCACCAGCGTCTCTCTGGAACAGGAGATGCTGCTGACAATCACCAAGAAGGGAGCAGAAGCCACATGAACCGCACACTAGGAAGAGGCTCCGCAAACCCCGCTGCGTCCTAACGGGAGCAAAACCAGTTTCGAACACCATCAGCCTGCAAATGTTCGTGATTCTGCTGAGAGTTAACAGGTTCAACGAGTTTCCAGAGTTTGATGAAGTTTAAATGAGTTAGCTCTACAAGAGCTCAGCAGGTGTGAATAAGTCTCAGTTTTCGATGAGAGTTCGGCACTCGCCAACAGCAAAAAAAAAAGAGCTGCGGTTTAACTACGGCTGAACCTGGTTAGAGAGCGAAAGCTGTGGTGTATCGAGCAAATAGACGCGGCTTCGTTGCGCGCCTACCCTGACAGGTGTCAGCTAAATTAGTGGTTCATCGCGAGAGGGTGGCCACCATACGAACGCTGCGGCCTACTCTACCGGTGAATCGAAAGGTCAAGGTCAAAGGTCAAGTGGTGCGACACGAAGGTGGACCACATATGGTAAGGCCTGTAGCCACACTTGACCTCTGGCTCACTTGAAGGTCAAAAGGGAACGCATGGCAAAATCGGCTTTACCTATCGCAGCCACAAGTGTGCTTCTACTGCATGAGGAGGATTTAGGGTTGCTTGATGGCAGAACAAATCACTGGTCCGTCAACGCAGCGATTTGGTTGTTTTCCCCAGCATCTCACACTTGGAGAGTCGAGCACTTGGCGGGGGAAAATCTTGTACCTGTTAGAAAACCGGTTGGTTCCCGGCGGCACTGGGAATCGAACCCAGCACCTTCCGATTGCGAGGCGGCTGCTCTACTACAAGGCCGCCGCGTTCTGTTTTCGCCCGCATCAGCTGTAGCCACCATTTCTCCACATAAATGTTTATTCATCTCTCATCATGACTTCTGAATCCTGTTGCGACCTAATATTCAAAATTTATGTGATGCTTTACTCACTAATCAAATCTATTGCTACATGTGTCATGTCAACACCTTTTCGACCGATCAGCATTTTCTTGCACGGCACTGGCGCCGCCGGGTTCTCCGTTGAAGGGGAGCCTTAATGGTGTAGTGATAAAAATAAAACAGGCTTTTCCTTCAGGAAAAACACTGGCCAAATCCGCTGGTGTCTGGGTAATGGAGATGTGGAGACCGCATGCAGATGTCATTACTAGTGTTATGGCTAGCCACTGGTCAAATCACAAACACTGCGATGAATCCTGCGGTCGAGAGATATCATGTTAAGGCCATAAATCTGACTGTCTTAGTTTTATGGGGTTTAACGCCCTAAAGGGACTCTGGCTAAAAGGGGTGCCGTAGCGAAGAGGCCCGGAAATTTCGACCACCTGAGGCATTTCTCTTCCGCAGAAATGCGACCGCCGCGGCCGGGATCGAGCCCGCCGAATCTTGGTCAGCAGTAGAGAGCCATAGCCACTGTGCACCGCAGCGGCTATATATCATTATTAGTAGTAATCTTAGATACTGGGGGAGTGCAAACGCTCGCCTTTTTACGGCACATTTCCCTTTATTTCACACTATGTGTTGAAAGAGCTCTAATCTTTGCTTGTGAAGCTTTGTCATTGTCTTCAGGCTATGAAGGACCAAAATACTGAGAATTAACGTTCATTTCCTTCCTAGGACTGATCTTGATCTGGAATCAGCAACAGGCGCTAGGCGCTCAATGCAATTAAGAGCCGCCGTTAGGAGATTGAAAAAAATCAATAATAAAAATGCGAGAGCATGCGGCTCTTGCAGAGAGCGAACGTTCCTACGGGCAAAAAAACGTAGAGAAGAAACATCGACGGAAACAAGAAGTGTTTATTTAGCAAGCATAAAATTAAACCTGAAAAGTTCATCACGCAGGAAAAGCTAGTTTCAATGCTTAACCAGCTGACTGATGATAGAGCCGCATTCCTGCGCACTTTGTCCAACGATGAAGCTTTCATGAGTTCCCTCCACAACCTTAATATGAACATTTCCCTCGCAGCACTGAAAGAAAAGAAGAATGAAGATCAAAGAGGTATGGGTCTCAAATATGGTTAACACGAAGAGTACACAGTGAAGCTGGAAAAAAAATGGTAAATCATTCCCGAAGGCCATCGACTTGAGTGCGCATGCATAGCTTAATAAGAAAGCGTAGTGCCACGCGGGAATTTTTTTTCGTATCGCACTAATGAACTCAACTACCGTTCAGACATTGCCTGCTGGCTGAAACAGCTGCGTGGGTAATATGAAGTTAACAGCGGCACACTGCGCTAGGTAACATTTACGGGTACAGCGCTATGCCAGACGGCGTTTCTCACGTAACGGCCGGCTTTGTACAGTAAACTCAATTGAAAAGCCGTCTATAGAAATAGCCGCGCCCAATTTAATGGCTCGAAGCTCGTAAGAGAAATTTTCATTCCCATCCGCATCAAAGGAGTTTCTGACTAAGAAGAAATGTGGAAAACCCTAGAGTAAAAAAACGAAGTTACATAGTATAGCACTTCACTGTAATATTTATTCTACTCCCCGCTCAACCCCACTGCTCACTTTCTTGAAAGGCGCATTATTTTTCATTGCAAATGCATTAGTAGGACGCTGACGGCGAAAACTGTCCGGTGGGTGGCGTCGGCACATGTGTGAATTTTCCACCTGCCAAACGTGGCAGGTGGCGTTTAAGGGAGAGTTCATACTCTCCGCCTGCCCCCTCTACAACGGCCGCCTAATAACACCGGCTAGAACGAAACTCCAGCTAATATGACACCTTGGCTTAAATGAAAAATCAGCTGTAACAAAGCACCGGCTCCAATGAAACAACGAAGCTAGCAACTTGGTAAGGACACCAAAGTCACCGCTGATAGTGACTGGGTTCTAGTGACAATAGTGGCTTAGTTAAGTTACAAGTGGCGGTAGTGGTCCTCGTGGTACCGTTGGTGCTCCAGGATTCCAACCAATGGCACGAAGTCACGATTGTAGCAAAGAATTCCCTTGATTTCTTGCGCATTAATCCAACTCATCGCCCAGCAACGTTTTCTTATTCCACAATAAAAGCGAGAACTCAGATCAAAGTGGCTTTGTTCAAATGTACTCGGAATGATGTGAGGAGAGGAATGGCGATTGCAGAGGATTGTAGTGTAACCACGTTCGGCCCACATTTCATTTATTGGTTTTGTTTGGCCTGTACAGAGACTGCAAACAAGGGAGAGCAAGCTAAAGGCGCCTAGTAGCGCCTGACAGAGGCCTGCCCTCCCCATGTAAAAAAAAACAAAAAAAAAAAACAAAGTGGCACTTGGCAATGGTACAAAATTTCCATAAGTAACAGAAACTAGAAAAGCAGCGGATATATTGACAACGAAACAGAAATCAGTCATGCATAGAGCTAAGCACAACAAAACTAAGAGCAAAACATAACAAAGACAAAAACTGATTAGGTAAAAACACACCACAACTAGCTATAACAAAAATATTAATGAACAGATTTCCTAAATCTGACCTCGGACATATTTTGTACTGACAATTCTGTTAAGTATGGATAGGTGTTTAATGTATGAGGAATTATGTGAGTTAGTTTTTGGAACCCATAGTTTGTACGGGATTTTGATGCATAGTATTGAGGGTGCCTTAGACTGTAAGGTGTTTGGGCAATTAAATATGTGCTCTCGAAAGTCTGCCAGTTTCCTTTCATAAGGTTTCTGATATAAACAGCAAGCTTCTTGTGGTAAGCGGCCGTGATGGTTAGCAGTCTATGGTTGAGGAAGGAAGGACCCGTGCTCTCACTGTAATGTAAATTATCAATCGCTCGTACAGCTCTTTTTTGTAAAGTAAGTACTTTCTCAAGATTGGTTGAGGTAGTCGTTCCCCAGATCAACAAACATATTGTACATGCGAAAAGACTAGAGAGAAAAAAATTTGTAGTTTGAATTTTCGAGGCAGTATTGTGCGAAATTTATTTAGGATACCAACAGAGCGAGCCATTTTAGTGCAAACGTAGTTTACATGATCTGTCCAGAGTAAGTGTTCTTCAAAAATGACTCCAAGGAACATTGTAGAGCTGACACGAGTTATAGGAGCTTCGAAGTGAATTTGGAAGTTGTTCGGAACTTCCTTATTTTTGGCTCTAAACAGTATGTACTTTGTTTGTACATAAAGCTAATTATGTACATTATGTACAGTATGTACAAAACGCTAATTAGGGTTCAACCGGCCACGGGGAGTTATGGGGCCAAAGCTTCGATAGTGGTATGCAGAGGCGTGCATTTACAAGGCCCACCTTGAACTCTTTTGTGGTGTAGTGCGGGGAGGCAATTAGAGCTCGCCAACCGACCCAAAAAGCTTCACGTTTTGTCTGCAGTTTAATATCACTCTGCTGAGGATGGAATTCTGTTCGGCTGTACCACGAAGTTTCAGCGGCATATTTTGGGTCGTTATGACATGCTTGGCTTGGCTGTTTCAACAACTCGAGAAACCCCAGGCGAAACCAACAAACTTGCTACGCTAAAACTTTGTACAAGTTTACATCACTGCAAAAATGAAAAGGGATATGCTGACTCTCTTGTAGGGTTTCGAAAGCGCGCACTTATGCTTTCTGGTTTTACGTGAAGGGGATAATTACATTTCGGGCGCAGCTTGCATCTGTAAGCAGGCAGCGCACCCATAGTTTGTATAGAATTAGATATCAAACTTTCAGAGGTGCAGGGTAATGGCTCTTGTGCCATGTACCGTTTGTGCTGCATGCTATCCTTGGCCAACATATATCCCTCCGAGGTGTTGCAGTTGTCAAAAATCGGGTTAAGGGTACTTTCTTTGAGTCTGCCGTTACGGGTCTATTGGCTGAACGTTGTTGAGCGGCAAAATTTTTCACTTGTTGATTCACAGGTTAATGTTGTATAAAAATTAAAATATCGCCCGAAGGAAAAGAAGAAAAGAAGACTATACGCCAGAAGAAAAGGCCGAGGTGTTCTTCAGGTGGTTCATCTGAGGCAAAAATTCCTTTAAAGAGCTGGAGAATATCTCTATTTTAAGCTATTATACTTTGTCCACATCCATCTCCCAGAATTAAGGCTTCTATCTGCGCTTACCTAAACTTTGTTTTACTAATGATCCTGAAACAGAAAACGATCAAATGCTTACGTCTGAAGCACCGTAGTCTGGGGGGAGACGCCTGCCGGGGATAAGCGGCCTGGATGCTTTGATGAGCGTTATCTCACCGTGGAACTTAGTTTTGGGTCGATAATTCAATCCGGCCCTGAGTAGGTCGAGGAAGGTGCTCATAGCCGTAGCGATGTCTTTGCGGCGTGCCCGCATGTCCGGGTTCAACTCCAGGAGTATATCCAGTGCAGCATCTTTTTTTGCTTCTAAACTTTGGTGCTGCTTTAGCTTGTCACGGACCTGCGCAAACGTGTTTTAAAGGTTACAGTATGACGAGGAACATTGGAGCCACAGTTGATATATATTCGACGCTAATAGTATGAGGAGCATTGGCCATTGTAGAGTCGTATACTGAAAACAGCATGTCTAAGGAAAGATTAGGTGTTGAATGTAGCCTGATGGAAAAACTGGTTATTTACCTTAAGGCGGTACGTGTTGGAACTCTTAGTTACCTTCTTTTCAGATTATTTTGAACAATCATAAACATCAGCTAAAGCTACGAGGTTGCTCTTTTTGACACCTTTGACTTAATTAAATTACTTAGAGAAAACACAGCATCCCACATGAATGCGAGTTTCTTATACCCCTGTCACACGGGCGGTTTCGATGCTCATTGACTCAATTCTCAACGAATTTAATGCAGACCAGAGGTTGTCACTGGCCCACTTTAAAACGCAATGGAGTCCGATCCTGCTAAGCTCGAGCACGACTATATAAATGAGTTTTTTTTTTTTGGGGGGGGGGAAAGGAAATGGCGCAGTATCTGTCTCATGTATCGTTGGACACCTGAACCGCGACGTATGGGAAGGGATAAGGGAGGGAGTGAAAGAGGAATGGAAGAAATAGGTGCCGTAGTGGAGGGCTCCGGAATAATTTCGACCACCTGGGGATCTTTAACGTGCACTGACATCGCAAAGCACACGGGCGCCTCAGCGTTTTTCCTCCATAAAAACGCAGCTGCCGCGATCGTGTTCGAACTCGGGAACTCCGGCTCAGTAGTCGAGCGCCCTAACCACTGAGCCACCGCGGCGGGTGAGCACGACTGCCCAACCGCTACTGAGGTTTAAACCACAATCGAAATAGGGCGTTGACACTCTAGGCCTCACCGATCTATAAAAGTAAAAGTAAGTTAATAGAGTAAAAGCACAAATGTTTAAGTATAAGTTGGTTAAAACACACGATAGACCATTTTTAGTGCACAATGCGTGCTGTACAAAAACGCCTCTACACAATCCCAACACCTGGCTCTACCGTCGGTGAAAACATAGCATCCCCATGTTCGCGGGTTGACGCTGCGACCACTTCCTTTGAGCCTTCACGCACAGTTGGCAAAAGTATGTCGGCGAAGAAAAGGAAGTTTGATGAATCGCAACCGCCAACCCGCACCTTCGCACTGAGACCACTGGCCCTGCCTGCATGCTGCCCTGGCATGCTGCGGATGTCGGCGGAAGATTTCGAGCCACCTATACGCACATGAGGCCAACTTCTCAAAGAACAGTCAAAGCTCCTGTGTAGCACCGGATTCTTAAATCCTGCTCAAATGCCTAGATGAAGAACGAGTTCAATTGGGATCGAAAGTGTCCTTTTGACAGGGGTATAAAAGATCGCTCATTCTGCAGCCTTAATGGCGACATGTGAACAAGTTGCATTTGCCCTGACTGGTGTTGGGCCAAAAATTCTGCAGCAAGAGTATGGCTGCGCAGGCAGTGATTCTCTACACTGTGCGCAGATCAAAGTTGTTTGATAGATAGTTTTACAGAGATAATGTGTTTTTAGAATTTCAGTTTTTTAGGTTTACAGAGACAAAGGACGTCATGCGGGATAACCGTTGAAGTAAAAGGCCGCTTCGTTAGAACACGTAAAAGACAGAAAAAGTACAGCAAAAATAAAAAAATATGAACCTATTTGCAATAAACATTGTTCGTTCTCTTTTCTTAAAGGTGTTCTTTTCTTGAAAAGAAAAAAGAGAAAAAGTGGCCAATGCTTCATTCGTCAGCTGGGCGTTAACAATCAACAATACAGGTTGTCTGCCTAATGTTAAACCACGGCAAGAGCAGGTACCAAGCTCTGATTCCTATTAAGGTTTCTCGCTGAAAACAAGGCGTCAGTGCCATAGCTTAACCGACAGTAATTTTATTTCAGTTACTTAATAACATTGCTCTAATGAAAGTTTCTCATTACAGTTCTACAGAAATTAGTGCGATACTCTCAGCTTTTTATGGGGAATATTGAATTCTCAGGATTGAACCTATTTTTTTCGCAAAACAATAGCCGATGGCAACACGAGGGGTCCACTTACATATATTTTCCTTCTAGCAAGTGCATTAGAAACTCTAGAATCTACATCCCTAGGTACGCAGGCAGGCAGTGTGAGCGGGAAAACCAACCACATCGTAGTAGTTGGAACACGAAAGAGCGGAGAAGGCGGCCATTGGCCACTGTTCTTGTAGTCGTACATCGGGTGCGTAAGTCCACTTATTATAGCGATTGCGGCGCAAAATCGTGAAAGAACAGAAAGTGGCGACCACAAAAAGTGGAATTTCGAGTGAGCAGTTTTTTCTTTATTGCGGTAGCGTGCCTACTGGCATATTGTGTTTAGAAATATATATATACACACTGGACTCTCGAAGAGCAGTTGCTGAATAGATGTCGAAAATGTCGAGCAACGTTTCGATGTGACCCACTAATACAGAAACACTGGAATTTGAAGCCCGTGTTAAGTGGGAACTAAGAAACATCCGTAGGCGTTTCGTTAATATCGGTGTGGTTATCGCCTGCTTGTATGATCGTATTCCCCACGACTTATATGTATTGGTATGATGTGATTACGTAATTCTGCCGCTCATCCCCAGTTGGCGTGAGGCGGCATCCACCCTCTAGATGTGCATTTTTTCCCTTTCGTCACGCCCTCCTTATTACACGGTAGTTCTCTCGCAGCTCCTTCTGCGGTGAGTACCATCCCTGTGTACCCGTGGCTACAACCCACAAGTTTCGCATTTGCCCACACTCGCTAAAGCATCTTACTTCCACGGTAACCACCCTCCGATTACGCATTCGTCCGCAATCGCTACGCCTTCCTCCTTCCAAGGTCAATCATCCACCGGGTGGCTCCTCCCTTCTTACACGGCAACCTCCCTCCTTCCGTTGTAACCACCGAGCAATTGCGCATTTTTCCACACTCGCCATTTCTTGCTGCTTACACGGCAACCCTCCTTCTCCGTGGTTAGCACCCTTTTGTTACATTGACAACTATTACCACTCTTTAGACGACGACGACGCTAACGACTGGTCATCATCATCATCATCATCAGCCTCACTACACCCACTGCAGGGCAAAGGCCTCTCCCATGTCTCTCCAATTAACCCTATCCTTTGCCAGCTGCATCCACCCTTTGCCTGCAAACTTCTTAATCTCATCCGCCCACCTAACCTTCTGCCGCCCCCTGCTACGCTTACTTTCTCTTGGAACCCACTCCGTTACCCTTAAAGACCAGCGGTTATCCTGCCTTCGCATTACATGCCCTGCCCAAGCCCATTTCTTTCTCTTGATTTCGACTACGATGTCATTAACCCGTGTTTGTTCCCTCACCCACTCTGCCCGCTTCCGATCTCTTAACGTTACACCTATCATTTTTCTTTCCATGGCTCGCTGCGTTGTCCTTAACTTAAGCTGAACTCTTTTCGTTAGCCTCCACGTTTCTGCCCCGTAGGTGAGTACCGGTAAGATTATGCTGTTGTACACTTTCCTCTTGAGGGAAATTGGTAAACTGCCACTCATGATCTGCGAGAATTTGCCATATGCGCTCCACCCCATTCTTATCCTTCTAGTTATCTCCCTCTCATGATCCGGATCAGCTGTCACTACCTGCCCTAAGTAGACGTATTCCGGGACAATTTCTAAGCTCTCCCTGCCAACTGTGAACTGTTGTTCCCTTGCTAGGCTGTTGAACATTACCTTGGTTTTCTGCATGTTAATTTTTAGACCCATCGATCTGCTCTGCCTGTCTAACTCGTTGATCATGATTTGCAGTTCACCTCCTGAGTGACTCAGCAAGGCAATGTCATCAGGAAATCGCAGATTATTTAGGTATTCTCCATTTATTCTTATTCCCAACTGTTCCCAATTCAGCCCTCGAAAAACCTCCTGCAAACATGCGGTGAACAGCATTGGCGAGATCGTGTCTCCTTGCCTGACACCCTTCCTTATTGGAATTTTATTGCTGACTTTATGGAGGACTATAGTAGCTGTGCAGTTGCTATATATATCTTCCAGTATTTTGACATAAGGCTCTTCTACCCCCTGATTACGCAATGCCTGTATGACTGCTGAGGTTTCCACTGAGTCGAATGCTTTCTCGTAATCAATGAAAGCTATATAGAGAGGTTGGTTATATTCTGCGCATTTCTCTATCACCTGATTGATGGTGTGAATATGATCTATTGTGGAATATCCTTTACGAAAGCCTGCCTGATCATTTGGTTGATTAAAGTCTAACGTTGCCCTGACTCTATTAGCGATTACCTTAGTAAATACTTTGTAGGCAACGGATAGTAAGCTGATCGGCCTGTAATTTTTCAAGTCCTTGGCGTCTCCCTTCTTATGAATTAAGATAATGTTTGCATTCTTCCAAGCTTCTGGTACAGTCGAGGTCATAAGGCATTGCGTATACAGGGTGGCTAGTTTTTCTAGCACGATGTCCCCTCCATCCTTCAACAGATCTGCTGTTACCTGATCCTCCCCAGCTGCTTTTCCCCTTTTCATTGCTTCTAAGGCTTTCTTTACTTCATCTCTCGTTACTGGCGGGATGACGCATTGCTGTGCACTGCTGTTCTCATTAGCGCTCCGATTACATTGGCTACTGTACAGGTCTGTGTAGAACTCTTCGGCTACGTTAACTATCTTATCCATATTGCTAATGACATTGCCCTGCTTGTCTCTTAATGCATACATCTGGTTTTTACCTATGCCTAGTTTCCTCTTCACTGTTTTTAGGCTACCTCCGTTCTTTATAGCATGCTCGATTCTCTCCATATTAAACTTCCTTATGTCGGCTACCTTGCGCTTATTTATTAACTTTGATAGCTCCGTTAGCTCTATTCTATCGGTAGTGTTAGATGCCTTCATGTTTTGGCGCTTCTTAATCAGATCTTTCGTCACCTGAGATAGCTTCCCGGTATCTTTTCGAACTGTCCTACCGCCTACTTCTACTGCGCACTCCGTAATTATTGATGTCAGGTTATCGTGCATTGAATGAACATCAAGATCATCTTCCTCAGTTGAAGCCGAATATCTGTTTTGCAGCGCTATCCTAAACTCTTGTGCTTTCCCTCTTACGGCTAACTCGTTAATGGTCTTCTTCTTCGCTAGCTTCTTCCGTTCCCTCTTCAAGTCTAAGCTAATTCTAGACCTTACCATTCTATGGTCGCTGCAACGCACCCTTCCGAGGACGGCCACATCCTGAATGATGCCAGGTTTAGTGCATAGTATGAAGTGGATTTCATTTTTAATCTCACCATTGGGGCTCTTCCAGGCCCACTTCCTGTTTTCTCGTTTGCGGAAGAAGGTATTCATGATCCGTAAATTATTTCTATCCGCGAATTCGACCAATAACTCTCCCCTGCTATTTCTAGAGCCTATCCCATAGTCACCTACTGCGTGGTCGTCAGCCTGCTTCTTGCCCACCTTCGCATTGAAGTCGCCCATCAGTACAGTGTACTGCGATTTTACTTGATTCATTGCTGATTCTACGTCTTCATAGAAGCTTTCAACGGTCTGGTCATCATAGCTGGATGTGGGTGCGTAGGCCTGCACCACTTTCAGCTTGTACCTCCTATTCAGCCTAATTGCTATAGCTGCTACCCTCTCGTTAATACTGTAGAACTCCTCTACGTTACCAGCTATATCCTTATTAATGAGGAAACCCACACCTAGTTCTCGTCTATCCTCTAACCCGCGATAGCACAGTATGTGTCCGTCCTTTAGTACTGTATACGCCACACCGGTCCTCCTAACTTCGCTAAGCCCTATCACATCCCATTTAATTCCCGCTAGTTCCTCAAACAGCACTGCTAGGCTAGCCTCACTAGCTAAATGTCTAGCGTTAAACGTTGCCAGGTTCAGATTCCAATGGCGGCCTGTCCGGAGCCAGAGATTCTTAGCACCCTCCGCTGCGTCACAGGTCTGACCGCCGCCGTGGTCAGTTGCTCTGCAGCCGCTGGGGACTGAGGGCCGAGGGTTAATTGGTTTGATCATAGAAGGTTGTGGCCAAGTACTACACCAGGGTGGCCAAATCCTGCTCTGGTGAGGGAGTGCGTTGTCGGTTTTCGTCACCGAGATCAGGCCGCACTCCAGGCCTGGTTATGCAATTCAATCTACACGCGGATTTTTTTTTTTTAAACCCGGTGGAGAATTGCGCGGCACCAGGATTTGAACCCTGGTCCTCTTGCACGCGAGGCGGATGTTCTACCTCTACGCCATCGGTGAAACCTAACGACTGGTAATGGGCCTTTAACATTTGTCCCTGTAAACATTTTTCTGCAGGGATTTCAAGCAGCACTGTTATGCGCTGAAGGTCGGACCTCGAATCCATTGAGGCACAGAACCCACGGAAACGAACGCTCTTGGTTATGCTCCTTATCTTTTCTCATAAAATTTCTCAGTTTTTCTACAAGCTGACGCGGCCTAACTGGAAAATGTGAAACACTTTATTTATCAAGGAAAGTGCTTTACTTTTTGAGGCTGAGAGTGGCTGGCTCAGTACAAAGGCCTACCGGCAAATATTCTAAACCACGGATGACATTTGTTTTTGCTGCTTGCAAAGCAGAGAAGCGTGGTGTTCAAACGATTGATGTAGAAGGGCAAGAGACGTAAGGAAGGATGCAAAGTGCTGCTTAATCCTGAGAAATTTAGCACGTTTGAAATTAAATACAAGATGAATGTTATATCAACCCCGGTGCAAAGCGGCGGCTACTAATTATCAGACTCTCAGTCTATCTATCTCTCTCTTCCTCGGTCCATCCGTCCATCCCACGGTGCGGGGGACACGGCCGTGGAGAGAGCGGAACCATGCGTTGCTGATAACGTTCTGACACGTGCGATTCGCATTAACGTATGAGTCTCAGTCTTCAAGGATTTACGATAATCATTCGTAGAGGATCTTAAACGAATGTCAATGACTATCGCTATAGAGCGATTGCATTGTCATCAGCATCGTTATCACCAGCTTAAGTACGTCCACTACAGGACGAAGACCTCTTCTCAGTTTCTCCAATATAAACCTGTCCTGTGCCAAATGAGGTCATCTTTCTCAACAAATTTCCGCATCACTTCCGCCCACCTGACTTTCTGCCGCCTTCTTCTCCGCTTGCCTTCTCTTCGAATCCAGTTCGTTGCAAGTCCTGCCCACGCCCTTTTCTTCTTGCTGATTTCGACTAAATATAATTAACTCACTGAAGTTTCCAGATCCACTCTTTTCGTTTCCAGTCGCGTAACGTTGCACCTTGCAGGCTGCAAAATTTTTACTATTTCCTGTATTGCATATCTTTTTCGAGAGCAAATCATACGTATGCTCATGTCCGACTCATCCTGGGCGCGCGATAAGCAGACGTGGTCAGACGCAGTTTTCGAGGAAAAAGAACCACTGCCTCGAAACAATCATAACGGAGCGGCCAGCTGCACTTCCCAGCTTTGTATGCAAGTGCCCCTTGTGGACTGCAGCAGTTGTGGAAAGCAGGGCCGACGGTTTGTCACAAAGGGAGCCTAATGCCGGGACATGTGTCAGAAATAGTGCCGAACGCTTACGCTTGAAGAGCACGCTAGCACATTCCGTTAAAGGGAGTGGGATTTCAGGTTATGCTTTAGAAATTGCGCAAGTGCAGCAGAAAGACGAGAACACAGACAGACAAAGCGCGCTTCGTCTGTGTGTGTTTACGTCGTCGTGTACCACTTAGCGCGATTTCCTCAGTATGAAACACCAACTTGCCCGCGCTCTGGCCTTTGAGACTATGAGGCTGTAAAAGCCTGTTATATAGGCATCCTCTGCATGTATGGTCACCCACGACCAAGCATTGCAGGTTGCCAACGTTTAAAATATTTTTCTTTAGCTCCAAAGATTATCTAAACGCATTTTCTCGCGATCCATACAAATCGCTGGCATTACATTTATTGAATGATAAACTTTGGAACGACGAGAGTGAATAGTGGTGACGTCACAGCACAGGCGTAGCGTGACAAGGGCAAATGCAACGCGGAAACCACGCTGGCAGAAAGCCTGCAAACTGAGATCAGCCCAAGCGACCATCTTGGTTTGAGAATCTGGTGCCGACACCGACTCGCCTAGCTTTTCTGAACATATTGGCGTATGGGCCAAGTTTTTCAACATTTCGGAAGGCCTGCGCTGGTATGTTAAGCATGTGCACGAGAACAGAAAACGCAGCAATCTCTGCACCTCAACTTTTGGAACCGGCGTGATCAGGACTGGTGCTCTTACATTTTTTAACGCCACATCACATCCCGGGAGCTCAGAAAACAAATCTGAAGTCGCGCAATTCGAATAACGCCATAGTACAATGTTCACCGCGGAATTATGAATCCTGGAGCATGTACCATGCGTTCTGGAGCAATGCGCATCGTTTCACAGAAAGAACGGCTAAGGCATAAACTCTAAGGCAAGGGGCTCTTGTCACTATAAGGCAAAGGCTAAGGCCCGGGGCTAAGGCAAGGGGCTAAGGCAAGGGGCTCTCGTCGAGATAGCTGCGAATAGATGTCTGTAGTGTGACGAAGTTTGCAAGCATCCCTTTTCAGCCATCGTTGATCGCATAACTGCAGAGCGCCCAAAGCTGCCGACACGGCCACACAAGATTGTACGTGCTGTCCGAGAGATGTTCAATGAGAAGACGCTGCCAAAATCCAATTTGACCACATCGTAGCTTTGCTTTAGTTCAAAAACTTCGGAGTAACAAGTGATGTATGCTGCCTACGAACCTTTGAAAAGTTTATGTCGAGAAACTGCATGATGTAGGCGCACAGTAGCGTGGTTTCTTCGTCGCCGTCGCATTCCTTCAAGGCGATACGCCTAGATGTGATAACGGTCTTCACGTAGAGGGGAGCAGCGTCCAGGAAGGTGAGGCTGCCCACTATAACTCCGGATGCCTGAAGCTGAACTGCCATCTCGAAGGCCACTGCTGCGCCAAAAGAGTACCCCACCAGGTGGTACGGGCCCCTGGGTTGTACATTTTGTATTTTCTACAGAGAGAAGAAAACGAAATGACCAAATTAAAAACCTCTTAGTAGATTTTGAAGAAACACGACTCTTAAAAATAGGCAGGGGGGGGGCGGGGATCCGGAGAGTAGACCGCCTTATTGCAGCACGACCACGGCTGCACATTCAAAACGTATTGTCAGTCAGAACCGTGAACGAAACTGAAATAGGCTGCTCAGTAGTTTTACTGTTCGACTGCTAATCCCAAAGCCGCGGGATTGAATAGCGGCGACGGCGGCCACATTTTAATGGGTACTATACATACGCGAACGCTCCTGTGCTGTGCTGTGTCTTGGTTATAGCGCTCTAGTCCACAACACAAATGACATACGAAGAAACAAACGCAACGAACGAAGCATGAACTCGCAGCTGTTTATTAGACATGGAACACTTGCCCTTGTATGCAATCGAAGCACATGCTGTGTCCAGGTTTTATTGCAATTAAGCACGTGCCATTGTCCCTCTAACAGGTCTTGATTAGTGCTATTTCTGCTTCTGTAAAGTTACGAAAGAATCACTAACATATTTCTCAGGATCCGCTTCAAATTTGAAAATGCTTCTCTAGCCTCTCTTTCAATCCTTTCGTTTCTATAATCGATTACGCCTGTTTCACTGAACAACGGATGACAACCGTGCCGAGCACAATGCGTACCCAGTTTCACTGGGTGTATAACCAGCACATAGTTACTGAAATGTTCACTTAATCTTTTTTTGATAGATCTTCCTGATTGGCTGAATGTTGTTTTCCGCGAGAGACTGGGATTTTGCAAAATATGCGTGTACAGCGGTCCACGTACTTCGCTTTGTGGGCGACGCCGCATTTGCCCATTTTTTCTCGGTTTATCGGTCGGCTATAACCAAGATGCAAAACAAACTAGCTCCTGTTCTGGCACTGCATGCTGTTCGGTGGCAGCTTACCCTAATGGATCACATCTGGTCTAAATTAATCCGGAGCCCTCCACTACGGCGTCAATTAGAGCGCCAATGTGTAGCTTTGGAATGTTAAGTCCTACATACTCTATCATAACAAAAAACTAGCCAGCGTCCTTTCCCGCTC
The DNA here is from genome assembly GCF_052857255.1 of Amblyomma americanum. Taxonomy (NCBI): domain Eukaryota; kingdom Metazoa; phylum Arthropoda; class Arachnida; order Ixodida; family Ixodidae; genus Amblyomma; species Amblyomma americanum. The sequence goes on along the minus strand of NC_135498.1, from coordinate 177,407,522 downwards.
TTCGGGTGCAGTGTGACGCCACGGATAGCGAGGGAAAATGTGCTGCACAATATTTATTTCGCAGAAATTCATGCGGAGCTGCGCATCAAAATAGTCGGAGAGTTTTGCTGCTTTAAAGTTACTGTTCCGCGTGGATTAAGAAAGCTCATTTTGTTTAGAATATATGTTGAAGTTTATTTGCGATTGCACATCGCTACAACCTCTGTATGCTCAGGGGAAAGAAGAAGAAAGCAAGTTTCCTGACTGCATGCGTGAGCCTTACATGACGTACAATTATCTCTGCTACCACGCGTGCGACGTGATCCATAATCCTATGTGGCGTTATGTAAAGGAATGGGTACGTGGCAGAATCAAAACTTTTTTCTGTGATTGATTGCATTGCGCCTTATGACGACATAATTGAATCAAGAAAACTTAGCAACGCACACACAGTGACGCCAATGTTTTTTGGCAGGTTTATTTTGCTACTAGTACATATACCCCCCCCCCCCCCCCCCCATTACTACCATCCTTGGCACGTTCAAAACAGAAAGTGATGGCACGATCTCACTGGTGTTTATCTGACAAATTCAGGCATTCAGATTTTACTTTTTGTAGCAAATGCGAGAGTTTGAACAAAATTTCCCGCATACATGTAAAAAATTAGGCACTCGTATTTGGCGTTCGACAACTAATGAGTAATAATTTAACTTTCGCGCAGCCTGGATATGCGGCTTAGGCTGAGAACAAAATTATTTGAATCGAAATAAACATCGACGCACCTGCAAGTACGCGGTGGCGATCTTCTCGACTGAGTGCACGGGGATGTCGCGTGTAGCCTGGATTCCAACGGCGCGCACGGGCAGGTGTCGCGCCAGCTCGAACAGTGCGTTGACATGACCGTTGATCGGGTGCACAATGAACACGGGAGTGGCTCCCTGTGCCCGGTTCATTTCAATCAAGGTGCTGTCCGGAGCTAGATTCTCAAGCAGCCTCAGCCGGGGCACCTCAGAGGTGTCCATGGAATCTATGCGAAAAGGAATAGCGAGAATAGACCACGTGAGGCGCTCTTCTGTACGTACTTTTGCATTCTAGGATGGCACAACCTCAGCTGCTTACAAGCTCCTCCGAGGCCCTTCAGAACGCTAATAATTGAAACCGATTTCAGAATTTACCTTCTATATAACAGTGGGAGCTGAAATGAAAGCAGAATGGTTATGAAATCTATTTGAAGCAGAGTGTCAGCTAACAACTCGAGCTTTTGCGCGGATCCTTTTCTCCCCTTTATATCGTAGCACGAGATTCTTCCGCTTAATTGCACGTTGTTTCTATAAACTTGAGTTGATATTCCCTTAGGTGGACATACTTCAGAAGGGCCACATAAATAAATGAACGAAAAAAATGGCCATCCTGAAGCGCCTAAGGAAGGATGGGCTGCTTTAGTCGATTGCCAGTTTATTCTCCAGTTTCAGTCTTTCTTCACCGCTGCGATTTTTCGGTGGTTTAGGAAACCGAGCGCGGATTCATGCAAGTGTGCACATGAAAATTTGCTAGTGAGGTAAGTTTTTATTATACCCACATACGACTGTAAATTACGGATGTATATAAGATTTCAAAAAAGCCGACAGAGACCGAACTGCCGTTTGCACATTGTAAAAATTTATGCTCCGTGCGGCAAAAAACGTCACGCGCGATCAGACAAAGGCACCCAACAGCTTCAGTTCCCAACTAAGTGTGCAACCTTTAGTGTCGCAACAGTGTTAACGGGATGCGCAACAGCACATGGCGAGTTTAAATTAATTCGGAGAATGCTTCAAGCGAAGCAAACTGTTTTCTATGCATTCATATGAAGCGAGCAAATGCTAGCGTTGAGAGGCTGTTTTATTTATTCTTCATGGTTTTGCTTCCTTAATTGTCTTAGACTTTATTTGGTCAATGATGTCGCATAATTGTCGTGATTTGTGCTTTCCTGCAGCTGCGACTTTACTTCCTGTGAACAGTATTATCAAAGATGTGGAAAAACCGTTATTCGATTGTAGTGCATCAACTTGTGCTTGCTTTCATGGTTAAAAGGAATGGCACACAATAACGCTAAGCCCACCCGCCTTAGCAGAGCCGACAGGCCACACTGTGGCCTGTGCTCATTAATTCGTGCAGCACACTTTCGCGCAGTTGAGATAGGGTAAAGGCACAGGGAAACCGCAGAATTTCATTCATATTGTGGAAGCACCAAACGATCGAGGATGAATAAGTGGAAGAAAAAAAGAAGTGCTCACTACCACCTGAAAAAAATATAGGGACACGAAACAAATACAAAAGAAAAAATTACAAACAAAACGGCATGACATGCGGAGTCCAAATCATGATTGCACCACTCGAGCCAAAAAGAATAAGAGCCCGTGACACAACAGCACAACTCAAACCCTATTACATGGATATCGATTATCAAGAAAATCGAACTCTGGGTAAAGTAATAATAACAATAATAATAGTGAGCACTTGTTCTGTCCTTCTTCGTCTTTGTTCATTTGGTGCTGCACAACATGGATCCACACCGACTTGCCCAATTTTCTACCCTTTTGCACAATTTCGGTTTCTAACAAATTCCTTGCGTAATGAGCAGCATGGTCATGCTGCTATGCTGCTCATTACCAGATGGTCATGCGTTGGATCAAAATGACCATCTGTGTAAAACCTGCAGCCTGATCTAGAACTTGCTTGTCAGGTAGCAGTGTTATTTTAGTGTAAACGCGCCCGATTAATACGCAGTGATTAGTTTACACTGGGGGCGCTGTTGTCTGTTAATGGCGGGTAGAGAAATTCCGAATTATACAGTCAAAGTAAAATAAAGTGCTTTCGCTAAGTAGCACATCGATGACGCTATATATGCAGACTCTGTCCTGAAAGTAATGAATCAAGGCACGGCCAAGCGGCGCATGTGCTAGATTGGGAAACCGGTTTTGGAGAAAGGAGGGAGAACTTTCAGCTTCACACTACATGGAGCTCAAGTGGCTTCGAGCAAAGAAACCGAATGGACATGTTTGAGCGTGTACCCACGTTTCGCCGCTCCGTTGAGGAAACCATGGTGTGAACGTTGGAACACCGCTACGCGTTGCAGCTTTGCGCTAAACTGGCTGTCAACTGCCGAGATATTCGACTCGATCAAGGCAGCACTTGCGAATGATGCAATAAATAGATGGCAATTGCTCCAATGGAAAAAGAATTTACAAATGACCGTGAAGACGATCAGAATGACACAATGAACATTATCTTCCGTAACCTTCCTCAACGGACGCCCGGATCGTTGCTATTCGTGAACGCCTTCACGATGAATGCTTTGTGCAATTGGAACAATTGCCATTTGGACATTGCATCATTCTAATATCCTGGCTTGATCATGTCGAATATCGTGGTAGGTTACTTAATCAGTTTAACGCGAAGCTTCCCCGCGTAGTGCTGTTCCGACGTTGGCTCCACGGTTTCCTCAACGCAGCGACAAAGCAGGGGTACGGGCTCAAAATGTCCACTCGCTTCGCCTGCTCGAAGCCAACTAAGCCCGTCGCATCGTGAAGCTGCAGGTTCCCCCACCCTCCGCCAAAATCGGTTTAGCGCATGCGCGCCACGCTGCGACTTGTCTCATTATTTTCAGATAGAACCTGCATGTGATAAGTAGGGATAACTCTGAGGTTATCTACTTGCCCCACTCGCTTCCTTGACAGTTAATAGCAACGAAACACTGATGCACCTTAGCCTTTAGCGTCTATCAATCTAGCAGGGTGCGTGGCTCACCTTTGTTGTGCTGATGCGCAACGCTGTCTCGAGAAGCCAATTCACCGGGAGCTTCGCCTTCGCTGATCTTCCTTAGTTCATTCAAGGTGATCCGTCGGATCTCTTGCATGGACAGGGTGAAGTCTAACTCGCGCTCGATTGTCTGCTTCACCTCAACAGCCATCAGGGAGTCCATGCCCAGTTCGCGAAGGCTCGCGTTTGGGTTCAAGCTTGATGGATCCTTCACGCCTGCCGATGTTTTTACCCAGAGGATTAGGTAGATTTCAAAACAATATAGTAAAAATAAATACAAAGTACACTGAATTTGTTTTTATATCGTCTAGATAAAGATTTTGCTATTTAATCAGGTTAGTCCATGGATTGTCTAATACATGGAAGAGAAGTGAATGCCTAGTAGCGTAGCGAATGTGTAATTGAGTCAACAGACTTCCGGAGACTGACGTTGAGGACTTCTGCGCTGAAGACGATGCAGATTTCACTTTCACGGGTGTGCACTCGAACTAGGTTTTCTTTTTTTCTAATAGTCGCGTGCGGAGGCAATGCACCCCACACGTTACGTTTTTCGACCACGTGCGGTTTGCAAAAGCGGCCCGTGCACTAGAGTGCGCAAACCACTCTTACCTGTAACAGGTCGAAGTTCACGTTAAGGATGCAGCAAACGTCCACTCACTCATTTTTTCGTTTTCATTCATCCTGCAAATTTCGATTGCTAACCCCCCCCCCCCCCCCCCAGCTTTGCTCGTTGCGATCCAATCAGAAACAGTTGGGCTAGTAGGCATCCTAGAATTTTGCTACTTTAAGCTACTTGCTACCAACGTTTCCATTTTAAGCGTTTTACCGATTAGAAAAGCGCACTAACAATCCCGAAAAACACCATTCTGGAATGAAAAACATGATGCGCTCGCAACGGTATCAGGACCTAATTGCAGTCGACAAATATTCCCTTCCCCCCACCCCCGCCCCTTTCATGTGGTCGTTGGTCGATAACTAAGCCTTTATCGAAGTGCTGTTGGGTAAAAACTCGAAAGCTGCTGCAAATTTGAATAATGTTACTGATTTTGAGGTGCAGAGCTTTACGCCTTATAATACAGTATTTCCTTGCACTTGGACGTGGGCCATAAAGCAGAACATAAGGCGGGGGGTGTTCGGGGGGTATCTTGCCACCACGTTTGAGCTGTTGATGCACAATCAGGATGTATATGACTACGGCGTCTTGGTATTGCCGCGAATATTTGCAGTGTTTGTTCGTTTTTCAAATCTGCCGCGACACCACTTTATCGCTTTGTTTGCGACGCAAGACGCGACTAGATTTATCTCGATTGATCGCAGCCAGGCAAAGCTGACTCTACGTTGTTCCGGAATGTTCTAGTAACTTTGCGCCCTTTATCTCGAATGTTCGCTATCAGCTTTAAATTGAGCACGGCCGACAGCGGCGGGCATTCTGTTCGACGACCGCCGAGCACGCTTGTCGCTTCGCCACCGCCGAGTGATTCAGTCCATTTTGGGTGCAAGTCAGCCCAATAAACAGTTCCTTTAGACGACCATTTCGTCCGTCTTCATCGCTGCTTCGACTGCCGTCACCACTACGTGACATCTGGTGGAGGTGCGGGGTAGCCTTCCATGTTCCGGACGCCCCCTTCAAGTCGTGAAGCCAGCCCTGAGCGCTTCGCACCCGAGTACGAGCCAGCAGCTCAGCGAGCCAGCCGACGTCTCCGGGGAGAGGAGCCTGAGTTTGGGAAATTGCCGGACCGCACAAGACAGCGAAAAGACGCGGCTACGAGCACCACAACCTCGCCGAAGATGTCGACACCGATCATACTGCAGCAGCCGCGGGTGCCGCCAACTTTGAATGGATCCCTAGGCGAAGACCCTGAAGAATGGTTGGATCAATTTGAGCGCGTGGTATCATTCAACAAGTGGGATGATGCGGCAAAAATTGGACAGGTGTTCTTCTCATTGGATGGCTCCGCACGCACGTGGTACGAAAACTACGAGTCGTCCCTTACGACATGGGAGCTATTCAAGAGAGAACTATTGAAGGTATTCACCAGTGTCGTGAGGAAAGAGAGAGCCGAACGACTCATCGAGTCCAGGATCCAGCTTCCGAATGAGCCCGTCCGCGGTTACGTCGAGGAGATGAAGCGCCTGTTTCGCCGCGCCGACCCCGGGATGACCGAGGAAAAGAAAGTTCAGTTTTTAATGCGCGGCGTAAAAGAACAACTCTTTGCAAGCCTCGTCCGCCAGCCGCCAAAAACAGTCTAGGAATTCATGCAAGAAGCCTGCACGATTGAGAAGACCCTCGACGTCGGGGCTCGGCAGTACAATCGTCCTTCCTCTGCCTGTGCAATCCGTTCGGACACGCCGGCCACCACCAGCGACAGCTTGCGGGAAGTTATCCGCGAAATCGTCCGAGAAGAGCTACGCCGATTACTGCCATCCTCCCCGCAGCCACAAGCAGCGACTCTGATGGACGTGGTACGGGAAGAAGTGCAACAGGCACTTGGCACCCCGACGGCCGCAGAACCCCAGGCCATGACCTACGCCGCTGCAGTAAGGACTGCCCAGCCCCAACGACAACCCCCACGTCCTCCCCGAGATGAGCCACTTGTTCCACAACGCCGCCTCCCAGCCCCCGCACGCCCAGCCTATGACCGACGCTCAAGCCCCAGGAAATGCGACGCCTGGAGGACTTCCGACAACCGGCCGTTGTGCTTCCATTGCGGTGAGGCCGGCCATATTCTTCGTCACTGCCCGTACCGACGTATCGGTCTTCGAGGATTTGCCGTTAACGCCCCACGACCACGCTTCGGACAACGTCCGCAAGAAATCGACGAGTACCTGCGTCAAGAAGAGTACACGCCGAACCGCTTTTCGCGCTCACCATCGCCGTCAACCTCGCGCTTTGCGTCGCCACGCCGCAGCTACGCAGGCGCGGTACGAGGAAGGTCTCCCAGCCCCCGTAGGGGAAACTAAAGGCAGCAACCTCTGGAGGTGAGGTTGCTCACGAGCTAAACACCGAAGATCCTCCACCGACCACGTCCCATGAAGACGATGCACCCGCGACGCCGCATGAAGAACCGACACTCGCTGCACCGACGCCGCACACAATGAGAACCTCGACCACGACGCAAGCTACCTTGAAATCGACGCCGCCACCCAGAGGAGCTTCGACCACACGCCCAACCCGTGACTCGCATACGCGACGAAGCCGTGACCCGACGCCGAGAGCGACATGCAATGCAAGAGCCAGGACCTCCGACCTAGAAGTGACTATCGACGGCCGGAAAGTCACCGCTCTAGTCGGCACAGGAGCCGATTACTCGGTGATGAATGGAACATTCGCTGCGCAGCTCAGAAAATCACAACGGCTTGGGACGGCCCACAAATTCGCACCACTGGGGGCCACCTCATTACGCCATCAGGACGATGCACAGCGCGAGTGACTGTCAAAGGATATACCTACCCTGCGACCTTTGTTGTGCTACCGCAATGCTCCCGCGAAGTGATCTTGGGTATGGATTTCCTTAATGAGCATCAGGCGATCATCGACCTGCGATCCAAGCTGATCACGCTTTCGACGGACGAAGCCATCGCTTCGATGAAAACTCGGGAAAATCACGTTGCCCTTAGTGTCCTGGAGGAAGAAGTGAGCGTCCCACCCCGTTCAAGCGTTATCGTGACCGTAGGCGCCACGAAATCCATAAACACTGAAGCCATCATCAAGGGGAACATGCAGTTGCTACTAGACCGAGGAATCAGCATCGCAAGAGGCATCGCACATTTCCGCAATGGCCAGGCCGAAGTACTGCTGACTAACTTCAGCGAAGAATACCGGCATATTAACAGAGGAACGACGATTGCTTTCTACGACGAAATATCTGACGTACGAGATTCCTTCGCCCTCTCCGACCCCTCCGCAGAAGATCCGCCTGACCAAGAGAACTCGCCCACTTTCGACATCAACCCAGCCCTGCACCGGAACAGAGAAGACCAGATTCGCAATCTGCTTCAAAACTACAATGAGTGCTTTTCGACATCGCCGAAGGTGCGACAGACGCCAATTGCCAAGCATCGCATTATAACGGATCAACACGTCCGACCTCTCCGTCAAAGCCCCTACCGTGTGTCTCCGCGAGAACGACAAGCCATCCGGGACCAAGTCGAAGAAATGCTTCGCGACGACGTCATCCAGCCTTCAAACAGCCCATGGGCGGCACCGGTTGTTCTAGTGAGAAAGACGGCGCACTTCGATTCTGCGTGGATTACCGCCGCTTGAACAACATAACAAAGGACGTCTACCCCCTCCCCCGCATCGACGACACACTGGACCGCCTCTGCAACGCCAAATATTTCTCATCGATGGACTTCAAGAGCGGCTACTGGCAAATTGAGGTCGACGAAAGAGATCGCGAGAAGACAGCATTCATAACTCCGGATGGGCTGTTTGAGTTCAAGGTGATGCCATTTGGTCTCTGTTCCGCACCAGCGACGTTTCAGCGAGTAATGGATACAGTGCTGGCAGGCCTGAAGTGGCAGATTTGTATGGTATATTTAGATGACGTCGTTGTCTTCGCCTCGAACTTTGAAGAGCACCTCAAAAGACTTCGAACAGTACTAGACGCAATCAAGTCGTCTGGCCTAACCTTGAAAGCAGAGAAATGCCACTTTGCCTACGAAGAGCTGCTGTTTCTAGGCCACATCGTTAGCAAGGAAGGAGTACGCCCAGACCCGCAGAAAACAGCTGCTATTGAACAATTTCAACCGCCGGCCGATATGAAAGCAGTGCGCAGATTTCTCGGACTATGCGCATATTACCGACGATTTGTAAAAAACTTTTCGCGCATCACCGAGCCCCTGACCCAACTGACGAAGGCAGACGTGCCGTTTAAATGGGAAGCGCCGCAAGCAGAAGCCTTCAAGGAACTTCAGCGTCGTTTACAGTCCCCACCGATCCTTGCGCATTTTGATGAAAACGCCGATACTGAAGTTCATACCGACGCAAGCAGCGTGGGACTAGGCGCCGTTCTCGTTCAAAAAAGCGACGGGCTGGAGAAGGTCATCGCATACGCTAGCCGTTCCCTTTCCAAGGCCGAGGCTAACTATTCGACCACTGAGAAGGAGTGCCTTGCCATCATCTGGGCTACGTCGAAATTCCGCCCCTACCTCTACGGACGGCCGTTCAAGGTGGTCAGCGACCACCACGCGCTCTGCTGGCTTGCCAATTTGAAGGATCCCTCTGGCCGACTCGCTCGATGGAGTCTGCGTCTCCAGGAGTTTGACGTCACCGTCGTTTACAAGTCAGGACGCAAGCACACTGACGCCAATTGCCTCTCACGAGCCCCTGTAGATGCACCGCCGCTGGACGACGATGAGGACGCCTTCCTGGGACCCATCAGCGCAAGCTCTTTTGCTCAGCAGCAACGCTCCGACCCCAAACTAAAAGGCCTCATCGAGTACCTGGAAGGCAAGGTTTCTTCACACCCTGCTTCATTCAAGCGAGGACTGTCTTCCTTCTGTTTGCAGAATGAGGTCCTTGTGAAGAAGAACTTTACAGCGAACAAAACAGCCTAACTCCTTGTTGTACCTACTTGTCTCCGCGAAGAAGTTCTACAGGCTTCACACGACGAGCCGACAGCAGGACATCTCGGGTTTACTCGCACCCTCCGCCGCATTCAAGACAAGTATTACTGGCCCCGACTGTCTGCCGATGTCGCACACTATGTGAAAACATGCCGAGATTGTCAACGACGAAAGACTCTTCCCACACGACCAGCAGGATTTCTGAACCCCATTGAACCTCCCTCAAGGCCCTTTCAGCAGATTGGCATGGACTTGCTTGGCCCTTTTCCAACGTCAACATCTGGAAATACGTGGATCATCATAGCGACCGACTACCTGACCCGCTACGCCGAGGGGAAAGCCCTACCGAACGGAACAGCAGCAGAAGTGGCCAAATTTTTCGTGGAGTGCATTTCTTCTTCGACACGGTGCCCCCGATGTGCTCATCACGGACAGAGGAACAGCATTTACGGCGGAACTCACGCAAGCCATCCTGCGCTACAGCCAAACCAGCCACCGGAGGACAACTGCATACCATCCGCAGACCAACGGACTGACCGAGCGCCTGAACAAAACCATCGCCGATATGCTCGCTATGTATGTCGATGCCGAACACAAAACCTGGGATGTCATCCTGCCTTACGTCGTCTTCGCCTACAACACCGCAGTGCAGGAGACCACCCATATGACGCCTTTTAGGCTCGTCCATGGCAGGGATGCCACGACCACGCTAGACGCCATGCTGCCCAACGTTACAGAAGAAGAGAACGTCGACGTTGCCGCCTACCTTCAACGCGCAGAAGAAGCTCGAAGGCTTGCCCGATTACGGATCAAAGATCAGCAGCGTTCCGACGCCAGACGCTACAGCCTACGAAGACGCAATGCGGAATACAAGCCAGGAGACCAAGTCTGGGTGCGGACGCCCATTCGCCGCCGTGGATTGAGTGAAAAGCTTTTGCGCCGCTATTTCGGCCCGTACAAGGTTCTTCGTCGGCTGGGTGAACTGGATTATGAAGTCATCCCTGACGCAATGACTGCATCCCAGCGACGCCGCGTACGACCAGAAGTTGTCCATGTAGTCCGTCTGAAGCCGTATTATGCGCGCTAAAGGCCGCGGCGTTTCCATGCTCTATTTTCGCAACATCCGTTTTTTCCCTTACTAGTCGCATTATTTGTTTTAATGCATCGGGTCGATGCTTCTTTGAGAGGGGAGTAATGCCGCGAATATTTGCAGTGTTTGTTCGTTTTTCAAATCTGCCGCGACACCACTTTATCGCTTTGTTTGCGACGCAAGACGCGACTAGATTTATCTCGATTGATCGCAGCCAGGCAAAGCTGATTCTACGTTGTTCCGGAATGTTCTAGTAACTTTGCGCCCTTTATCTCGAATGTTCGCTATCAGCTTTAAATTGAGCACGGCCGACAGCGGCGGGCATTCTGTTCGACGACCGCCGAGCACGCTTGTCGCTTCGCCGCCGCCGAGTGATTCAGTCCATTTTGGGTGCAAGTCAGCCCAATAAACAGTTCTTTTAGAAGACCGTTTCGTCCGTCTTCATCGCTGCTTCGACTGCTGTCACCACTACGTGACAGTATTATGAGGGCATGGAAGCAATAACTAATATTAATAATAATAATAATTCGTTTTTGGGGAAAGGAAATGGCGCAGTATCTGTCTCATATATCGTTGGACACCTGAACCGCGCCGTAAGGGAAGGGATAAAGGAGGGAGTGAACGAACAAAGGAAAAGGGAGGTGCCGTAGTGGAGGGTTCCGGAATAATTTCGACCACGTGCACTAACATCGTGCGCTAACATCGCACAGCACACGGGCGCCTTAGCGTTTTTCCTCCATAAAAACGCAGCCGCCGCGGTCCGGTTCGAACCACAGAACTCCGGATCAGTAGCCGAGCGCCCTAACCACTGAGCCACCGCGGCGGGTGAAGCAGTAACTGCTACTCTGAGTTTCCTGAATATGGCATAAAACCGAGCTCACTGAACCATATCTCCATATGCACGTTCGTCGCCACTGATCACGGACGCACCTCCACCGTAGTGGCTCGTTCAAGGAAGTTCATGACAGTGAGCGTAGCGACCTCACTAACGGAGACAGAAAACGCCATAATTAGCTTTGCACTAACCGCGTACAGGCGAATATGTCCTAATATAACACCACACTATGAAACGGCGTGGCATTGCGCCTTGTCAGATCCCTGTTCCTTATCTTCACAATGCCCGCTCAATAATGAACTTTCATCGCGCACAGGGGTCGGCATAGTTTCTTCACCTACACCTTGCTAGTTTTTAATGAAAGACCGCGGCTGCTACACCACCCAATTTTGCGTAGTAATCTGAATCGTCTTCGACGCCACGTCTCCCATGTCGACGTTTGCTTGGTCACTGGCCGCCTCACCTGGGTGCACTCGCTTATAATTTCCGCAGCCTCGGACTTGAGTTTTGCGATATACTGTTTCACTCACCGACCTTTTCTCATGAGCGAAAGGCGTACTCGACAGCGGTTTAGCTAGGTAATTCTAGTCTCCACGCAAATGTAATCATCTCCATGTTTTTTCGTCGTCAGAGACAGCTCTATTTGGCACCTCAGTTTACGCAAAGCTATTGGGCACTCACATTGAATTTCTGCGCTTTTTGTACATTCTTTCCGCTTTCTGAATGTATAATCGGGCACCAAATTAGACATTATATTGTAGCGACCTTATCTCCACCTATAGCCCTTGCTGCAGAACGAGACATCATGCTGGAGTAGTTCACAATGTCATACGTGAAATAGTGAAACTAGCAAGGTTTTGTACGAAAAACAACGCGTCCGTTACTTTAACATTGTAATCCCTGACCTCTCGCCATACCACCACGGCGAAGAAGGGACAGCCATGGTTTCACTTGAGCCGCGTTTTTATTCCCTTTAGGCGCGTAGAATTCTAAGCCAGCCAGCAGCACACGCAGCGCGCTCTAGAGGACGTTAACATCACAACGCAGAGATTGTTCGGGAATGATTCTACTTGAGCAGAGCGTGGGCGCGATATGATTTAATGCGAAAGAATTATATCACTCATCGACAACAAAGTCCGGCGGCATTGACAGGCAGCAGTGGGTTTAAAACGACCCAGTGACTTCACCATGGTGTTGCATGACATCAGTTGTATACCATATGATAGTGACGCATACAGCAAAAAGAGGAATTTTTTTTACGAAGAAGCGGAGAATTGAACCATGCACCTCCGTATTGCAGGGCAAGCACGTAACACATAGCCCACAAAGCCTCGTAATTTTAAACATAGTTTTATTACACTGATAAATTTTCTGTCTGCCCAGTGTTTCTTGGCGAATAAAGGTGAACCTAGCAAATGCGTTTCCTTAAAACTGTTTGCTAATACGTACGTGTGTAATTAGATAGGAAGGCATCTAAAACGAGCTTCGCAACAGAGCAAACGATGAGACAGTGTTTTACATTAAAAGCACAGGTAGTCCCAAGTGCACTCCGGAATTTCTGTTAGGCCGTCAAAAGGAAGAGCTGAAGCAGTTTACTGCTCGAGACGTTTTTTTGCTCTGGCGCTGCTGTTGGAATTTTGAAATATTTTGCACCCAAAATCTTACACGCAGAACGTTGAGCAGTCGGAACTTATGACTGCATTAGCTGAAGAATAATAAGGTCCAGTGAAAGGGCCATTGTCGTAAGGCAGCTGGTACAACCTAAATCGCAGAAGAATATCAAAACTCACCGAAAACACGGGCAACAGACTGGACGAGGTCACGCTTCTTGAGCACGTCCAATTTGATGGACAAGTCAGCCTTTACAAAGCTCGAGACTACGGTTCCACCGTGGCACATGAATCGGTCCAGAACTTGCAAACACGAAGTGATTCGCTGCGATACGGTTCCACTGACAACCGCATCATCGCCTGCCATCTCCCGGAACACACCGACATCACCTATCGGGCCCCACTGGATAGCCAAGGCTAGGACAAAAAAAGACATAGCTGTTACATAACCATGCCGTCAGTTCAATGGTTCCTGACAACAAATATTGCGCATCACCTTCATACCTCTATGATCATGACCCTACTGTTACGACCTCATGCACTTGCTTATTGTTTAATATTATTATATTTTGTGTGCTATAAATCTGCTATTTAGCTTGAATTTCACTACTAATTGTTTTTTCTTTAATTTACTAATAAATTATATGTTGGGAGCACTGTACTCCCGATGTTGTGTATTGTGTGCTTGCTGAAGGTGTGTTAAGTGATGCATAACATGTTTAGCTGCATTTTAATTTTTCCCTATGCAAAAATGACTAGCTCGCGACACTGTAAGGATCACTGTTTTTACATGACCTTGTAGATAACTGAAAACATGGTGGGCTCTAGTCGTAGCATCGAGTAGAGTATACAGTGCATTACCGTTCAAACCAAGTTACCTCGTGCTTTCAGTACACGTTAGTTAACGACTATGACGAAGATATATTGTATGTCTGTCTCTGTTTAATTAATAGCGGGAGGTGGGAGAGCCGGGACCTCCTGTGCTGTGCTGTCACCCAGAAAAAAGGAACGAACACGAAGTGGTGTCGTCTTTTACACTCACGATGGTCTAGTGGCCAGAAAAGAACTGCGATATACAAAATACGACACTATTATGAGTCGTTGGCGCGAAGGATAAGGACAATCAAAGCAAAAAAAGCGGCGATGGCTGAGTCGTAAAATGTGGCGGCAAAGCAAGCTGCACGATATCCGCTGGCACTTGGAGAGCAGCAATAGACAGGTCTGTGCATCTTCTGCACAGTGCCATCAGGGTGGAAAATCCTACCTTGGAATCCTGCCCGGATGTTTTCGGCACCAACTCCTACGTTAAAGTTGCCTCTTGTTTTGTGGGCGGAGCAGCCGCTTTGGGTTGATGTTCGGTAGAGTGCAATAACAGTAGAAGTTCAAAATTTTTTTCTGGCTTGAAAAATGCCACGGCCACAAGGTGCTTTGTAGAGTGCATACGCTGTGTGGTTGATGTGCCGTTTTTTGGAAACTGGTTTCGAGGAAAGAAAATGACGCTATAACTGTATCACATATCTTGTTGGAGACCCTATCCGCGCCGTAAGGAAAGAGACAAAAAAGGGAGTGAATCAAGAAAGGAAGAAACAGATGCCATAGTGGTGGTCTTCTGAATAATTTCGAGAGCCTGGGGATCTTTAGCGTGCACGGACATCGCACAGCACAAGGGCGCCTTTTGCGCTTCACTTCCGTCGAAACGCAGCCGCCGCAGTCGGGTTCGAACCCGGGAACTCCGGCTCAGTAGTCGAGCGCCCTAACCACTGAGCCACCGAGGCGGGTGCCTTTTTTTCGTGTTTCTCTTTCCTGCGTTCATATTTTCAAGCTGAAAAATCAAGAAATGCAAACCCGTACGATGCTGTGTGCGTTACATTCTCATGATATATTAACTCTGTCCTGGGTTTAATCGGGAGGCAAAAGGTAACAAGTGTCAGCGTACTACTTGTACAGCAAAGTGGATATCATGTACATGGTTGAGCCTAATGATTATTCGATTAGCTAAAGAAGTCAACTTTTTATTTTTTAATTTAGGATATTATTTCAAGGTGGCCAAATTAAAGACCGCAAACATCAAAGGTGAGCCACCTTCTAAAATTTCCTAACCGGCAATATGTTTCCAAATATGGAAGCCGAAAATACGCATTCCGGAGCTGGTTGAATTGGCTTTCCGCATTCCTTACTTATAAACTAGTTTCGCTAGCATGTCGCATGCACCGAATGCAGACGCTAGATGAGCATTTGCCGATGTAGAAGCAGTGAACATGATTCTGGCGACAATACTATGCGTAGCGACGCTATTATACAAATATGCAGTGGGGCAGCAGGCACTCAACGAGATTTCAAATGCACATTTTTGGCGTTCGATATATTGAACTACAGTGCACATTATTAAAATTTTAAACTAGGCTCACCTTTGATATTGGCGGCCTTGAATTTCGCAATATAAAATCATACTTCAAAAATCAAAAACAAAAAGTTGATTTGATATTTTTGTTATTTGCCCATGTATCGTGCTCTATAAAGGACACAATATCAGCTTGCAGTACAATCAACCTGCACAGGCTGCACCGATGCATATCTCGCATATTTTGAAATAAAAATCCGTAAACATTAAAGAAATCACCCGGTGCATATCGGGAACATAGTGCGTCAAATATAGAACAAGCATTCCTCTCAAACCTCGCGCTTCTTTTTGGACGCCGCACCTTTAGCAGAGCAATGTGTTCATTGAGCCCTCCACACAAGTATGAAAATTGTGGTACAGAGGTATACACTCACCTGGCAATCCACCTGCGGCCCGGCACTCACAAATGCGCTCCATGGCGGAGTTCGCGTAGCCGTAGTTTGTCTGCCCAACATTGCCGTAGCCAGACGATAGCGATGAGAAAACAACGAAATGATCAAGGTCCGGACACAGGCGTCGGGAGATACTATCCATGTTCTGGGTGGCGTTAATCTTAATTCTGCATACAGTCTCGCACGCCTCGGCAGTTTGGTTCTCGAGAAGACCGTCACGAAGCACCTGCGAAGGAAGAGAGGAGGTTCGTCCATACCTCGTCATTCTCATCCCAAGCTTCGACGAGTAAAGCATGGCGACGGTAAAAAAAATCAGCATGCAAAATATGGAAGGGTAGATGTTAACATCAAACTGCGTGCGCAATTGTCGATTTTTTGTTTAATGTAATACAGCTGTGCACATCTTGTGTTCTTTTGAGGTCCTCAGAGGTATATCTCAATGGCAGAACATTTGAAGACTTTCTAACAATTGCGGTTGCATACTATGCACAACACGACGGAAGTATTTTCTTTGTCGACTTATTGTTTAGGCGACTCTGCAATTTCTGACTGTCCTAAAGTAAAATCAGAAGAAATTAGTCATTCCTTTTGCGCATAAAATTTTCCATTTTCAGGAAGCGAAAGAATATGCGGGCGCTTATACGTTTTTAGCACTTGAGAACCTGCAGAATGCACACAAACCCATTAAGAGTGCACACAAAAAACAGCAATAACTCAACCGAAAGTGTAGTCTGGACATTTGGGGGATATCAGAGATGTCGCCTTAAATTTAGTTGTTTCGTTTATAAGGTTTAAAGTCCAAAAGAGAGTCCGGTTGCGAGAGACGCCGTAGGAGAGGGCTCAACACAGTTTCAACCACCTGGTGATCTTTAACGTGTATTGACATCATAGAGCACACATGCCTACAGAATTTCTAGAGAAAAAAAATTGGTGAGAATGCGAAAATGTGAGAGTTCGGCTCTAATTCTGCAGATGCAATGTGCCCTGTTGCAGGAACTAAAAAGAAAAGCATTCAACAGGAAGGCCATGGAGGCACGTGAGATTACAAATCCAGAGGAAGTTTGCGTCATCACCGTGTTCTTGTCCATGTCAGCGATAAAATTTTCCGTCCGGATTGCGTAGCTGAAATTATTTTTGTATGTATCACAGTAATTTAGTGGTCTATAAATACGTTGTAGGTACACACCAAAACTCTGCGAATGAGTTGGTGAGCACCAAAACTCTGCGAATGAGTTGTAATATTTATGAGAAACAGTACTGTCTTCATGGGTTGTCTAGGTCATGTGCTTGGACAAAGGGCCCTTTTAAGTATTTTCCGCTGTGTAAGTGCCTTTTCGCTAAGGCGCGCTGAAACTATCAGAGAAGCTGTATTATGAAAGAACTTTCAGAGACTTCTGTATTTCGAAGAAAGTTCAAAATCTTGTGTGTAAAAATTTACTGCAACGGTGCATGGAAAAGGCTCTTTCGCGGGAAGCGGGAATTGTTCAGCAGAGCACCGAGTTCTCGAAACATTAGCAGAAAAAAAGCACATCATAGAGAGGAGTTGCATATCAATCAAATAGGGCCATGCAAGGTGAATGGCCCCCTGCCCCCGTCCCTCCCCCTCTCCCCAAATAATTTATAACGAAGCGAGCAGGCGGCAGCTGGTATTTCGTTTTTGTGCAGTAACCCATGACACTTAGAATACTTATGGTTTGAGATAATATAGAACTGATGACCTGTTCAACCTCTACAACCACAGGCACACCTCAGGCTCAAGATCTTATGATAACAGATAAGGATATCGCGCAACCACGAAAACAACAGAACCTACCACGCCCAGGTTGAAGATACCTCCGACAGGACCCATGGTCGCTGCTTCACCGATGATTTTCTGAGTACCGTCTTCCGTTGAGGCGTCTTCCTTACTTACAATGATGTCGACGCCTGCCCGCCGCCACCGGCGTAGGCACAATTTCTGGTACCCAGTCCGCACCCCAGACCGAGTAGTAAGTACCAGCTGGCGGCATCCGCGGTTCACCATCCAGTCAGCAAGTTCAAGGCCAAAGCCCCCAAGGCCTCCGATGATGACGTACGATTTGTGCTCGTAGAAGTATGTGCGTGCCACCGCTTCCACAGTAATGGGCTTGGCGGGCATTGCAACCCGCTGGTATTCCTCCGGTCTGATCTGTATGATATGGTGTTTCATGAGTTTTTTGACGTGGTGTCCACGTCTACAGCACACGTGCGGTCATATTGTAGAGGGCGGGACACACAGGTACACAATATACACAGGCACAGTTTATGCCTCATAAAGCCTAAAAATGAAACAAAGCAACTTTATTGCAGAATAAAAGCGAGGATTAGTGCACAGTTCCTACCCTTACGTTGGCGACGTTCGTACGATATTATAACCTTGCTGGTTTCAAACACTATGCAAGCCATTAAGCTGGGACAATGCTACTGATACGCTGACAATAAATGGAAAGAGACTATGAGTAAAATTGGACGAGTGCCTTGGACAGGAAATGCGACCGTTTTAATCCACTATCTATAGTACGGCAAAAAGGAAATATTTTTTCAAAACTAATATATTTTTCTACAAGGTATTACAGGACATCCATTTCTCGGCATGCCCATATTCCGCGCAGACATTCGTAGCTGCTTCTGAGCTAAAGAGATCCTTGGAGGCAGTAAAGGCCTTGATGGAGGGAGCGATAAAAATAATTTCTGTCGTCACATCGGATCTCACCATCGAGATGAAGTATGAACGACTGCGTTCTGCGAAAACAAACTAAATGAATTCTAAGTTTTCGCGCTATTAAAACTATTCGCAACTTTTTGCTTGTAGCTGAACCAGATTCTTATGGCCTCTCTCTGTTTCAGTATGTTGTAGTCTTTGTGTCCTGGGAAATGAAGTGGATAATCACTAAAGGGTGCGTACCTCGAGCACAACTTTTCCAACGTGCTTTCCGGAGCCAATGAACCGGAAGGCCTTTTCGGCTTCGTCGATTGTAAATCGGGTGGTGTCCAGAGGTCGTACGGCTCCCAACGCGATACCCTCTGTAACATGTTGCACCACGCGGCGCCTCTCTTCCAAACCCGATAGGGTGTCGTCATGCAGGGATTCCAGCAGTATTCCGTGGAAGCTGACGTTTTTCAGGAAAACGGACATACCCAGGGGCGAGTCCTGAGACAAATCCACTTTCCCGATCTCCAGGAAGCGGCCGTTTGTCGCCAGGCAACGCACACTGGCCTGGAGCTTCTCTTGGGCCAAAGAATTCAGGACAAGGTCCACGCCTGGTGTGCAGATGGAAACGATACAAAAAGCAAACATTGAGGGGGGGGGTACAAATGATATAATTTTATTTTGTGAAGTGAGTTGGTGACCGGGAATGATGGCTGCGCGAAGGGCACTTACAAGAAATAAAATGGGGAAACACGAACACTACAGCCCAGGGCAATAGCGTAATACATTCTTAAAACTTATTAGTTTGCGTTGGAGAACTAAACTTTATGCAGTGTTTTCATGAAGCAGAGTACTTGAGGACTGTCAATGAGTAGAGGAGATTTCTCTCTTGTGAAGGCTTCATATTTTTAATTCACATTAAAGAAGAATGATGAATTGGAAAGACCATTGACTGAGGAAATGTTACTTTTTCGGACTTTGCAGACCGTTTTAAAGTTTCTGTGACTGAAAACGTTGTGGAAGCGCAATACCGTTTCAAATATCATTTCCAGATGTTTATTTACTGATCAAACACTGATCAGCCTTGCATTTTCGCCTTATTTGCCTATGCCTTATTTGCCTTATTTGCCTATGGGGACCGGGCAAAAGAAGCCACCTCAGTGCGGAAAGTGGCATTGCAAGACTTATTTCCTGCACAGTCAGTGTGGTGTACGAAACCCCACTGACGTGTGGAGGTGTCTGTATAGGCAACACGGTTTACTGTATAAATCACACGGCATGGGAGCACAAGAAGTCGCTAGAAGAAGAGGATGGGTGCAATCTGAAAGCCCGCTGTAGAGAATGCAAGTGCGTGCCGGTGCTAAGTGGCGTTAAGATCCTAGGCAGAAGTCGCTCTCATGTGGTGCATGCAATGCTGGTGGCTATTCTTTATTAAAAAGAAAGGAAGCACATATCTTTGCGACACTTATTCAGCTCTTCGAAGCAATGAAATGAGCTTTCTTAAAAAAAATTTGCAATGACATGATCTCGTTAAGACGCCTGCATTCGCTGTTGTTAGGCTTACAAGGCTGGAAAAATGGTGTTCTTTGGTGTTGCATTTATCCACGCTGGTATCTGTAAAGTTAGTGGAACTAGTTCTCGTTTCTTGATTTTGAGTATCCTGACGTTTTTTCGGTTTGATTGTATGACTTTGCTTTTTCTACGAATTCCTGACGCTTATTTTGCTAAGAAATATATTTTCTTTTGTTTAGACAACGGTAATAGCAGGTTTTTAGAGGCTAGATATAAGAAGGGCTCTCCATATGTTTCAGAGATGTACTGTTGCTGGCTGTGTTCGGAGCCATCGCCCGGTGTGTCACGTGTCTGAGTGTTGGTGTTATATATATGCATCAATTTCTGTCAAATCAAAATTTGTTGTGTGCACATGTGTCGTTCCCATTAATCTGCGGCCGTGATTGCGCCGCCCTTCCCTTGCCCTGAAAGCAATATTTGATGTCGGCTGGCTAATTAATCATTGTCCAATACAGACCAGTGCATGAAGATGGAGGACTATAAGGAACAGAGAGATGGCTGACCAAATGGTTCTCCGGCCTTTTTTGTCCTCGCGTTTCTGCAGAGCCAATCCTACCGCCATTTTGTTGGTCGCCACCCTCATCAATTCCCGATGCTTCTGTACCACACTATTTTCTAAGCTTCACCGCCTGCTGCCGTCTCTTCGCATGCCGACGCATGCGGAGCCCGCATCGCACACACTCTGCGAACGATCAGCGCCTGCCGTTACTTCAGGGTAGAGAACGTACAATTTAAAACTGTACAGGCCAGTTGGCACAGTTCAGTGCCACTCCTTTTGCTGTTGCCGCAGAAATAAGTCATATCCTAAGTTTGCTTGCAGCCAGTAATATAGCACTTCACTATAAATGCATGACGGTAGCCAACAGTCACCGAAACCAAGAACTAAAAGGGATGTTTTTTTTTAATTATATTTTTTGTTATTCGTCAATGCGAGAAAATAAAGATTATTTTTAAAATGTAACCGATTAGAAAGCAGAATCAAAACTAACACATGAAGCTGCTGGGATCCGAACCCATGACATCCGAATCTCGCGTCCGGATCTCTACCGACTGAGCTACGGTGACTGCTGTATAATATTCTGCTTTCGAGTGTTAATGACATCCACCCCATTGGTGGATGTCATTAACACACCGACGGCGATGACGAAGACGCGAAAGCCAGGGACGGGCGCCTAACAGCTATCGGTGCAAAAAGCAATTATCATTCGTTCCTATGAAGTATGTAACCTAACTGAAAGAGTGCACACGAGAGCAACGACATAAGGTGATTAATTATTCCCACTAGTACTTCCACCCATAAAATCATCGTTAGGATTTTTGGTCACTGCTTGCCATACTCCTGCTTCGTATCAAGGCTAAGGCCAATTCCGTTAAACCGGACTAACGAATATGCCATGAGAACCACGAAATGTCCCGAATAAAGCTGTCGCTTTTGTGTTAAGCACATGTGTCGGCCTTGAGAGCCTGGCACTTATTCTCACGCTCAAATATGAGGTACGAGACATCATCGGTTGCGCTGGAACGGCTTATCAACATAAACGTGCGGACAAAATCAAATGCTAAGCCTTGCTGACTTTCTCTTTCGCCACCTATATTATAGCCATCGTTAACAAACATTTGCAGCAGTAATTGCGACTAGCGTGAGAGAGACTCTAGATTTCAACCAGCCCAGAAACCAGACGAGTATCGAGTGAGGGTTGCTTGGTTAGACATGACATTCATGCGATCAACGAAACAACCAACATATTTGGAAAAAAGAAAGTGCCCCCATGCGTGGCTTTCTTGAACTAATAAAATGTAATGAACTTAGTGCAAATTGCAACGGTGACGCTAAGTTTACTTCCGTGGTGCGAGGTATCGATGAACTATGCAGGAATTTTCTATAAAATACTTGCGACTTTACAACGAACCTAAAGAATATAGGAGGAGTGAGAAAAATGACACAAACGTGGGGTGGGATAATGCAGCCAGATGTCCGAGCTGTGATTCACTCTGTGACTTCGTGTACGAAAGGCGTTAATTTTGGAAGGCGAACAGCTAAAGTTAGCAGCGGTATCATCAGACACCTCCGGTTTGACGACTACGTAGTGGCATGAAACTCGCGGGGCGATTTGGAGTGGGAGATTCAGGACTATTGGCGGGAAAACCCAGGCTCATACTAAAATGCGCTGCCAGAACAAATAACAATTATTAATAAAGCTTACCCTTCAGCTGCAGGTCGGCATTCGCTGCAATGTTTCAGAGGTGAAGCAATATCTGACGGGTACTGAAGAGAGACAACGCTATACTGACGGCAAACTCAGGCTTTAGGGATGGTTTTTGCGCTACGGAGAGAAGTGGCATCTAGTTATGAACGGCTTTGTGTAATAAAGAGGAAAGTTTATTTCGGGTGATCCGGGCATACCCCGATTTCAATACACAATTCAAGAGGTAAATGAAAGTGGAAGAAGACACCTTGCTGGTTTTGCAAGTATAATAACGGCAGCTTAGATATGCAGCTACGGACCGAATGCAGAACCGACGTGTACATAACGCCGTAGTAGTGGAAACAATCTCTTTTCAAACAATAATAATAATAATTGGTTTTTGGGGAAAGGAAATGACGCAGTATCTGTCTCATATATGGTTGGACACCTGAACCGCGCCGTAAGGGAAGGGATGAAGGAGGGAGTGAGAGAAGAAAGGAAGAAGAGGTGCCGTAGTGGAGGGCTCCGGAATAATTTCGACCACCTGGGGATCTTTAACGTGCACTGACATCGCGCAGCACACGGGCGCCTTAGCGTTTTTCCTCCATAAAAACGCAGCCGCCGCGGTCGCGCTCGAACCCGGGAACTCCGGATCAGTAGTCGAGCGCCCTAACCACTGAGCCACCGCGGCGGGTTTTCGAACAAAAACGAATTCTATTTTTATTTTTTCACTAAATTTTAAAAGTCTCACCGTCATTATTCGGCCAGAAAAAGCATATTAGAGGAGAAACAATCTACGGGCTTTCTTCACAGATTTACAGTGTAATATTTGGTTCAATTTGATACTGTCTTCCCATTCATGAGGCGGCTTACTGTAGGTTGCCACGGCTCTCTTATACGACCATCAATGAAGGGATATCATTATAATAGAAGCGCAACGCAATGAGAGCAGTGGGGGATCGGCCTCTCGCTTTTCGAGCGAAGATTATCCTTTTGACTGGCGCAGCTATTGGCGACTGGGGGAGCTGTAGCTGTGCGGAGGAACTTATCGACAATTGTTTTCGCTTATATTCGTGGCGTGGGTGGCGCGCTGTGTTGGCGACAGGGAGTGGTGGGTTTTTGCGGTGCTTATATTCTTCTTGCGGTGACAATTGTTACTTGTACTTATCAGCTGATGCCCTCCTGCGCTGTTTACCGCGATTTTGATGTGACGCTCCAGCAGCTGTTATGTCCGCGGGTGTTGCTTCCCGGACACGCACTGAAAGACCAGCTTGCCCTCTCTGGTTTTTCACTCAAAGTCGGAATTGGTCTGCTTGCATTCCATCTCATGCAGAATCTTAACTCTCCTTTATATGGCGTCATCGCAGTTCCCTTTGTCGTTGACCCCTCAGTCTCTGCAGCTCAGTGCGCCGAGAGCGTTTACCTGCCGCGAGGTTCATGGCTCTCAATGTGATTGCGAGGGCGAGAACTGTACAAGTGTGCTCACTTCCAATGCTAGAGGAGAAGTGTGCGTCTTCTCGTCGAGGACAAGCAGGCTGTTCTGCTACACAGAAGTACGCTGTAGCGCTGGGCGCAGCACCCTCCCGCCGCTTTCTCTTTCTCGTTCTGTAAACGCGCTACCACAGCGCGCTACACCTCTCGCTGTTGCGATGCGCTCTACTCGCACGAATGAACCGCGTGCCGTCTTCCCCCTCCTACTAGCCCCTTCGGTACTTCTACACTCCGCGTGGGGCCCTGTGACCCTACTCTCCTCTGTCTAGCTTCTCTGTTGGGCTCAATGGCGCTCCTACCTTTTCCTCGCTCCCTCTTTTCCATTTGACAGTGAAGTTTAGGGGCTTCGGCCAGACACGATGGCGCCTGTGTTATGGCAGTTTTACACTAGTGCTGCTCTTGCAGAAAGGTTTTCACTTTGAAGAAACATTCAGTCAATTAGAAGTTTTACCAATGTGTGCATGGGAGGCTGATCTTTCTTTCTGAAGCGAGAAGCTTTACTACCCTAGCTTAACGAGCTGTCAGCGCAGCCGTAAGTTTGACCTTGAAAGTAGGTAGCTAGATGTCAAACAAGAAAACGACGCCTATCTCAGATATCTCGGTGGACACACGAACCGCTCCCGTAAGGGAAGGGAAATAAAATGAAAATTGGTTTTAACGAAAGGAATTGAGGTCTGCCTCACATATCTCAGTGGACACCTGAACGGCGCCATGAGGGAGGGAAAGTGAAATTAAAGTTGGTTTTAAGGAAAGGATATAACGCCTGTCTCACATATCTCTGTGGACACCCGAGCCGCGCCGCAAGCGAAGGAAAATGATGGTGCTGGTGAATAACTTCATTATTGGCGGAGCACTTACACCTAAAAATTTCATGGGCGGGCTGGCTCCTGGTCGTGGATGATGGCCGGCAGCCCGTTTCTGACGGCGATCTTCTCCGCCCAATGCGCCAACCTCAGTTGCGAGGCCGGTTCGGAGCTAGAGAACATGACCTCCCTCCCACCCCCCCCGAGTCCGCGACGGCCAATTGGCCCTGTGGTTGCAGTTGTCGGCCGAGGAACATAATGTGGTCAAACGTGGCTCTCGGGGCCCAACAGAGGTAACATGCGGGGGTATCAGTAGAAGGAAAGAAAAGCGCAATTAGCGCTGGGGAGGGAAAGGTGCGAGCCTGGAGTTGTGGCCAAGACGTCTGCTGTTATGTCAGCGATTTGTGCGGCGGTGGGTAAAGTTGACGTTCTTCGCGGTAGTGTAGCATGACGTCGTGATATGTGATCAGCCTGTATGTCGCGCTGCCTGAGTCTTCGGTACACGCCGCTCGGTTGACGTACGGTGAACCAGCGGAATGGGTCACTTCGCTACAGGAATTGCGCAAATGGGCCGGTAACGGGACTATTTGGATGGGGCGAGGTGGTAGGGCGTTGGAGATGAGAATTTTATAGGCGGCAGAATGTTTCTGCCCGCGGGCAAAATTATGAATGGCGGATTTGGAATCGCTCAGGATAAGAGTGGCAGTGAAAGATGTTATCGCTGGCGCGATGGCTGCTTCTTCGGCTTCTATCGAGGTGTTTTCCCTGATCGAGCCTGATGTTATGTGTTTTAGGTTGTTGGAGAGTAGGCACATGGCGTAAGCTCAGGGTTGGGAGTTCTCTGCGGCATCCACGTAGATTATGCCCCGTTCATTTTCAAGTGCTTTATGCAAAGCACGGGCGCGGGCTGCCCGTGGATCCTGGTGGTGGACGGTGATGAAAATTTTAATTGACACAGAGGAGTCCGGGACACACAGGTCCATGGGCCCCCACACACCCCACTGCACTCAAACGGTCATGTACCTGAGGCTCATGACGCTGGCAGCCCGGCCTGCAGCTATGGCTTGATTGGCCGGGTCCTCGGAGCGCAGTAGAATCTCCCGAGCCTCCCAAGTGGCGAGGTGTTCCAGGCCCCGCGGGGGAGGATCCGCCGGGCAGAGGAAAAGGATATGGTTGAGAGTGGCTTTGGGGAGATGGCAGAGGGTACAGGAGGGGTTTGTGTGGAATTGGTGATAGCGCGATCGTATATAAGGGGAGGTTAAGGTGCGTGTTTGGAGCCGCCTCGAAAGTGTCTGGTGATAATTGTCGAGGTGGGGATGATGTGGGGGGCAGAGCCGACGCTCGGCTTTGCAGGCCTGCGTCAGTTCACTGAATGAATGCATGCGTTCCGGTGAGAACCCTAGATAGGAGGCCACCGGTGCCCGGTTGAGAGAACCTCGGGCTAAAGCGTTGACAACCTCGTTTCCGGGATTCCCAGAGTGGGCAGGCACCCATATGAGCTCCATGTGGCGGGCCGGGTGTGCGGCGAGGGAGATCAGTATTCGAAATGCAGGGCCATGAACTCCCCCGCGAGCAAAATTTAGTATGGCAGCTCTAGAGTCTGACAGTATATACCGGGCCTCCGTGCGCGTGAGGGCTACGGCAATGACGGCCTCTTCAGCCTCCTCGAAAGTGGCAGTGGGGGATATATGAAGGGTGGCAATCGGTTATAGGCAGAGGTTCGTGATGGCCACAACCGTGTCCTCCCCGGTGCATGCGGCATCCACCCACACGGCATACGGTTCCGTGCCGTAGTGTTTGTGGAGCGCCCGTGTTCGACCTCTGCGGTGGGGCTTGTGGTAGGTGCGGAGCATGTTTTGGGGAGAGGTTTAATAAGCAGTTCGCGGTGAATGTAGGGGGGGGGGGACCTGGAGCTGTGTGGGATTCGTGGCTGGTATGCTGATACCGAGGGTGCGTAGGATGTGTCTGCCGGTGGTGGTTCTCGCGAGACGTATGTATTGTGTCGGTCGGTGGGCCCCGATAAGCTCCCCTATCGTGTTGTGCAGGCCTAGTTGGAGGAGTGTTTCGGTTGAGGTATTTAGGGGCAGGTGTAGTGCCGTCTTAAATGCTGTTCGGATCATGGCATCCAAGATGAAGATTTCTCTGCCCTGGAGTTTCAGCTAAAGGAGCGCGAAGAGAAAGGAGTTGAGGATAAAGATATGAAGAGACGGGAAAGGTCATGCTCCTTCAGGGCCCGGTGGGGTACAGAAACTCGTCGGATTAGGTGGAATATCGACACCGCCGTCTGCTTGAGTTTATGGACGGTGAGAGTGTTTTTCCCGTTGTTCTGGATGTAGAGTCCCAGCACAAGGAGAGTGTTTACCTCCGGGATGTACCGGTTATCCGGTGTCACGGTTATGGGGGCAGTGGGGCAGTTTCGGGTGGTGGGGCAGAGTATGAGGAGCTCTAATTTCTCAGAGAGGATGAGAGTCTGATAACCCGCGCATGCGTTTGGGTGAAGGTAGCTGCTGACCGTAGAGAGTTCTCTATGTCTACATCGCTGCCATGGGCGGTCCATAGCGTGATATCGTCAGCATAGAGTGTATGCCGAAGGTGAGGGACGGCTTGTAGTTTTCGGGCAAGGGTGTTGAGAGCGACATTGAAGACAAAAGAGGAGAGGGCAGATTCCTGAGGGGGGGGGGGGTGCCAACCCCACTAAGGGTGTATGGGCGGGATGTGTGGGGACCGAAGTGAATTTTGGCTGTGTGGTTAGTTAAGAGTCCTTGAATACAGGTCTACATACGTTCACCTGTGCTCAATGGGGAGAAGTTCGCCATGATCACTTGATGGTCTAGGCAATCAAAGGCCTTGGAGAGATATCCAAGGCGAGGGCGGCTTTTGTGTGGCCCGGTATCAGGCGTCAAAATGTCCTGTGTGAGCTGGAGCATGGCGTCCTGCGTTGACAGATGGGGACGGAAGCCCAATATGTTGTGCGGGTAGAGGTCCTGCTCAGCCATGTGTTGGGTGAGTTGGGCGAGTACGACATGTTCGAAATGCTTGCCAAGACATGACGTTAGTGAGATGAGACGAAGATTTACAGGTGTAAGGTGCTTGTGGGGCTTGGGTGTGAATAAGATTTTGGCGTGAAGCCAGGACTGTGGAAGGGTGCCCTCCTGACAGCATGTGTTGAAATACCCCGTGAGCTGGGCTATCGACTGATCGTCCAAATTGCGGAGCATGCCATTGAAAAATCTTATCGTTACCTTGGCATCACAATCAATAGCAAATTAACTTGGGTTGATCATATTACAAAAATCATGGCCGACGCTTCACGTACACTTGGTTTTATTAGAAGATCACTTCCCTCTTCCCCCGCTAACATACGTAAACTGGCATATGAAGCTTTTGTCCGCAGTAGGCTGGAGTATGCATCCGCGATCTGGAGTCCTCATCAGTCCTACATAATTAACATGCTCGAAGCCGTCCAGAACCGTGCAGCACGCTTCATATCGTCAACATACGACTTTCATTCCAGCGTAAGTTCCATTAAATCATCACTTGACCTCACTTCCTTAGCTATCAGACGAAAAGTTGCGCGCCTTTGCTTGTTCCATAAGTTATACTTCAATTTCCCCTATCTCCGTGGTTCCCTCATATCTCCTCCCTTTCGTACATCGCGCCGCCTTTTTAATTCAAATAGCGTCCAACGACTTCATGGCTCCACCAATGCTTTCAACAAGTCCTTCTTTCCGACCGCAATTGAAGAATGGAACCTTCTGCCCGACTCACTAACAAATGTGCACGATGCGACAAGGTTTAAGGCGATGTTGTTAGATCACCTGGGTTGACATGTTTTTTTTTTTTTCCTAACCTCTCGCCGACGTGTGTGGTGCTTGTGGCCTAAAGGCATTTTTTACATGCACCGTTCTAACTATTCGCGTTCCTTGCTTCTCTTTATGTTCCTATATTGCATTGTTATATTTTTGTGACCTTTGTTTTTCCACATCAACCTTGTATACGCTCCCCCCTTATGTAATACCCCGACAGGGGCCTTTAAGGGACAATAAATGATGATGATGATGATGATGATGATGAAGATACGGTCAACTCCTGGGGTGGAGTTTTAGCGAGGAGTAAAGAGGGCCGTTCTGACTTCTGCGTCTATAATCTCTGAGCAGAGATTGGCATTAGGTTTAATGTACCGGGAGTTGGGTGTGTTCTTAAGTATGTCGATAAGTGCGTCGGAAAAAAGGTCGGTCTTGTGTATAAGTCGTGCGAAATGGCGGTGTGTGGTTTGCGTGCGGTCAATTAAGTGACGTAGGAGTTGCAAGCTGCGTTTGGAGGACGGATTGCCAGTCATACTATCGCAAATCTGTCCCCGGTTGGATCGCCAGAGATCCTCAGAGTGCTCAGTAATTTGTGTTTACAATGCGGCCAGCCGCTTTTTAAGGGTTCGATTGAGCTTTTTCTCTTTCAAGCGCTCTAGGATGCTATGGTGGGCCTCCCATAGGTGGGCCAGGCGAGTGCCGAGGGTGGGCGTATGTGGTGTTGTGGCAAGGGTTTGAGTATGTGCGGAAACATCGTTCATGAGTGATGCCACCCACTGGCCGAAGTCTAAAATGGGAGCGTCAGGAAGGCCCGCCCGTGCGGCGCGGACCGCATCCCAGTTGGTGAGTTTGTGTATTAGGTGACGCTGATGCATGTTTTTAGGCAGGAGGTAGTGATCGACGTATTGACGTGTTGACGTATTGAAGGAAAATGAAGGTTGCTTTTAAGAGCAGGAAATGATGTACGTCTCAAATTCTGCAATTTCCTTTCCCCCAAAACCAGAACTTTTTCTTTCAGTTTGGCTTTCTGAAATGATCTGCAAGGTTTGCGCGTCGTTTGGAACCGGATTTGGTTCCATATCTCCGCATTCAACGAGCAATAATGCAGTTGTAAATATCACCGAAGCTATAATAAATATATACTGTCTTGTGTGTGCGCCGTTAATGTTGTGTCGAAGAAAGCAAGATGTTTAACAAATAAAAAAATGTCTTCTACTGTGTGTTTCACTATGGCTATCAATGGAAACGGCCAGACGCTCGACTACAAACGTAGCCAGGGAGATCCAGATTTTTGCTTTCGACCAGGGTTAACCAAAGCTAAGCAACCAGAAGCTTTTTTTTGTTTTGCTCTTGCATTTAGCTGCAGTAGAGGTCAGTGAGGCATTCTTGCGACTTCTTACCATACGAAGTTGTCCGCTTACATAGCGTCAGCATCTCATCAGGTGCGCCTCGCAGCGCCTGGAGCCTGACTCAAGAGCCGATCTTCGCCTTGTTTTCGAAGCTACATTTATTGCCTCGAGGCATTGAAGGAAATGATTATATGAAGTAAATTCGATTTATACATCTAAGAAAGTTACAAAGAAAATCTCTCATGCGGTCCCTGTGTCGAAGGAGCCCAGGCCGCAGCACTGTGCGGCGAGAAACTCGCTGCTGCCAGGTGCCATATTTTCGCCGGTTTTATTGCTGCGCATGAGGCCACAAGATTGCCACTGCAGGTAAGGACTGTCCACTTGGACTTCCCCGGACAAGGCTTCATGACAACCGGGGCTGGGAAACAAGCCCCGAAACAGAGATAAATTCTGACTAACGGCCGTAGTCAGCGCAACCCCGACCCGCATCCTCCTCAGGACCCTTCCAACTCAACATACTCTATGTGGGAACAACAGTGCTGTAGGGTGCAGCGCACGGAGCAATTTCAGCACGTGTGCAGCGCCGGAGGCGTTCCTTCCTCGCCAAAACAACGTTGTAGTCATTCATACTGAGGAGAATAGGCGCTGACAAGGTGGGGGTGCGTCACGTAGGTCAAATAACCTGCATAACTTTGCGAAATAAAAGTGGTCACGTGGGACCGATTCAATATGTACCGGTTGAGCGATGTAAGCTACCAGGCTGAATGTTCGGCCAAACGGCTGGGCTTCTATTGACGCGTCGGAGCATGAGTAGAGTTTGATGGACGTCGATGCGGATGACGATGCGGGCCATCAGGAGCATGGTAATGATGACCACGTAAAAAAAGCATCCTCTCTACACCGTCCCTCTCCGCGCAGAGGGAAGGAGATTTCGTGAGGCTAAACTGAGGCGTATTATTAAGCGCAGGCATCGATAGACTGCGAACTGCTGTTACCGACGCACAGAAAAAGAAGTCCGACGAAGAAATCTGAAGGACTTCGCTAAGGCAGGTAGAAGCGATAACTTTTTGAATAGCCTCATTTGTCCTCCCTTGGAGCACAGTAAGTCAACAGCGTCAACAGAGTCAACAGCCAGATTGCGCCGCACTTTCATGGCAAAAGTTTACTTACCTCTGCCTCTCGTTTCCTTGAGTACGTGGCGTTCGAACGAAAGGTCGCGCGAGTTGGCGAAGTTTCTTTCCTTCAGTTGTGGGAAGCGGCGCATCAAGAACTCTCGCTTTTCTTGGGATCCTGCCGACATATACAAAACAAAAAAGATATACCATTTCACATAACGTCCTTACACGTAACATTCATATCTGCGAAAGTTGACGTCCTGGCTTCGAAGCTCTGCAGCAGAAACAACGAGCACGATATTGTGATAAAAGTTTGGAACACTTGCGATATTCAGAAGTGGTTTAGAAGTAGGAGTTATGTATGGTGGCTAGCTGCCCAATAAAACACCTCCCGGTCAACTCATTGTCGCTTTCAGAGGCTCGATAGCCGAAACTGACAATGTAGCTCTAAGCCTCTAAGAAAGCTCCTTCCTTGGAGTCCATATGGCCTGCATGATCTCGTAATCATCCGGATTATACGATACCATGCCAAACATTGTCAGTGGTAAGAAACCTAACTTTCGAGCCCACACGCGGTAATCATATCTACTGCTGAGCAGGATATCATGTGATATTACTGCAAGTGGACGTAATTAAGGTCTTACACTATATCATGCTTTTACATGAAATCTCGTTAGTTCGACTTTCTCGGAAATGCGACCAAAGAGACCAATGAGCGCACACGCGACGAACACGCACTAGGCAGTGCATTGTTTCGTCGTCTGTCGCTAACCTTTCTTCAGTACGTGTTCGCCAGTGCCCCACAATGCTCGATAATCTCAGTTGATACTGACGAAGTGTGAGAATTTCAGCAAAATTGCTTTCAAGCTAGCGACATAACTGTGCTAGATAAGCGACAGATTTGAAATAAATATTGTCTGCATTCACTTAGCCGCTCTCAAAAGAGCGCAATAAAGAAAAGTCTGAGATTACGCCAGCGCTTCCGAGCATCCCGTTCCACACCTAAATCAATAGTACGATTCCGCAAGCGTTGAGGATGGCGAGGCTCGAAAAAATAATTGATTGATTCACCGAACGGCATAAAGCATTCGTTCAAAGATCATCTCTAGGTATAGCAGCAGTCCCTTACACATGCATGCTTCTGAAAACACATGCACCCTGCGCACATCTAAATGAAGGGGTTTGCAACGACAAAGTTGCACACGAAAGCAACGATCTATGAGAGTATGGTATTTCTTCAACCTTCAACCAGTGCACTCATTGACATAGTGAAGAGTGATCCCGTGACTTCTTCGCTGTAAGAATTGAGTCATGCTACCAAAGCGTCCGCAATGTTAAATACTGACTGGCTGGTAAATTTTTTCGCCTCGCGGCTGATTGCGCAGGGACACAGGTATGAACATGAACGAAAGCATAAATCTCTCCTCTGTCAGAAAACACATAGCTTTATAAGCGGCCGAAAGAGCCAGGCTTGCTTTGGGCGGATACCAAAAAGGTTGGCATTCCACTTTACCGAAAGAGAGTGACTAACTTCTTCAGACACGAGCACACTTAAGCTACGTCCTAAAGTCGCAATGTTTCAACTGTAGACGTTGACATAAAATGCTAGGACGCAAAAGACACTGGAAAACATTCAGCTGCAGTCAATGAGAGTTACGCAGTTTGCGTCGGAAGGTGCGTCTGAGTAAACCGCTGAATTACGCATAGGGCAGACAGCCTTTTTCCAAGTGGAAGAGGAAGCTTTTCGCTAACCTTCAAGAGTTAACCTTCAAGTATGTGTAGTCTCTTTCGAAGAAGAGGCTTCACAAGAAGTTCTTCAATATTTTATTTCAGCGGTGTCCTCAATGCGTAAATTCTTCCCTAACATTTGAAGGCGATTGCAGGCGATTTATGCGGCACTGGAATAACCTTTTTATGAAAAAAAATGTCCAACACAAAGAACACAATTTTGGCAACTATTAGAGTATGCAGAAAACAGATTTCAGTTAATAAATAGGTCTGATATCAGTGGCGTTAAGTTCTGACCTTTCGTAAGTTAAATAATTAAGGGAAGGCTGTAGGTCAAGCATAGCAGTGAAAAAAAATGCAAGAGGCCTGGCTTGTATACGAAGAATTAATCGTAAAATTCAGCGTTTCTTATTTTGCAAAAAGACGGCCAGAGCAAAGGTGACACCGGAGAAGATTCGCTATACGCTGCTCTCTAACTTAGTGCACAGCACTTTGGTTATCATTGCAGGGCGGGGTGCTGAAGCAAAGCCGCAGTAGGTGTCAAACTTGCAGTTTTCAAAAAATTAACGGGAAAATTTTCTGGTTACGAAAAGAGTAGTCTCTCTTTCATTTTGTTGTTTCACCTTGCAGATATACTATATTCAGCGTAGGATTCACCGGCGAAGCAGTCGTACCCACCGACAGTGGTGAAGACAGTGCATCCCATGGAGAGGGCCACAGAGATTGCTGCCTGTCCAACGCCTCCGCTCCCAGAATGTATAAGCAGCGACTCTCCCGGTCGCATGTTCCCTCGCACAAGCAGTGCATAGTAGGCGGTTGCGTATGCCATTGGCACTGTGGACGCTTCCTCCAGGCTCCAGGTATCGGGTACCTCCCATTGGAGACCGGTGTTGACCACTACAGTCGCTATGCCCTGATTGGGTACCAGTCCCATGACACGGCATCCTGAGCGGTCGCGACCCGAGAACTCTAGCCCCAGGAGGCAGTCAGATGTGGCGACATTTACTGCACAAAAATAAAAAATATTTACCTCGCCTTCTGTTTTCGGCATTGATACACATAGCTCTTGATAATAGAATACTTTGGATGCATGCATAAAAAGGAGAACACAGACTATCTGTGTTTAGCTCACTAAGGTGGCAGTCTGGGCATGCTGGTGATTAATGATGGAAATGTACAGCGCAAATAAATACGCGGACACAAGGAAGACACATGGACTACACAAGCGCTGACTTGCAACTGTTTACTTCGAATCTCGAACCTGTACATACAGCTGAAAAAAAACAGGAAATTATCACACATGCGCAGTAGGTGACACATTCGTATGTTCGCGAAAGAATAACAACTCTGCAAGTAAGATCAATAGATGGCTTGCCCACGCAGGACTCACCCAACCGGTCTATCATTTCAGCCTCTATGACCTCTCGAGTCAGTTGGGAGCGGTTTTTCGCGATAACAGAGCAATCTTGTTAAGCGGGCTGAGACACGAACTCTTCATCTGAATCGCTGTCATTTTCACCTTCACCGTTTTTCTTACTTTTCCTACAGTGTGCGTCCAGAAACTCTCCTCGCCGTTCAGACACATTATTACAATGTTCACGGAGGCGGTCCTTCAAACATATACCGCTTTATCCTACATACCTCTTCCCACATTTCAGAGAGGTTGTAGACAATGAAATGCGTACATTCTACGAACTTTGTTCGGTGCTTCTTCTTGCAGTTCGGATTATTTGAATCACTGAACCTGAACGGTCTGCACAATTTGTGCTGCTTATCGGGGGCAGAGAAAACAACTTTTATGTTCCCCCGTTCGATGATCTTTTTTAAGCTACGAGACAGGCCATGAATGTACGGGATCACAGCAATCCGTTTCATTGAAGGCGGTAGTCACGTACGAGTCTCTTTTGAGTACAGGCGCTTAAGAGGGTTTCCGCGGCACTGATCAAAACGTGAGTAGGATACCCCGCGCTCTAAGAAGAAGGATCTGGTCACTGAAGCTAGCAACCATTAGCTCAGGACCAGATTTACAAAGCTCATTTTCAAGCATAACCCTACAATGCCCCTCTTCACCAATTTGTAATGCGCGGAGCCGAATGGAACCAGTGGTTTGTTAGCGCATGGCTCGTACTTTAAGTAGATCTGTGCGTTACGAAATGAAAGCCCGATATCCTGAAATCGAATACTGTCGTCAGAACGCATCTCATGCGTTAATTCTAGAGGCGACAAGCCTACACGTAAGAAGGCCAGCGTGTTAGTAGCTAGTACTTCGAAAGAGTCCGAACTGCAGTCAAGGAATATTACAAAATCAACATACCTAAAAATCTTGGATAATTTAAAATTTGGTAGGCAGCTACAAAGGGCTCTGTGAAGATGAACTAAAAATAAATCACTAAGAACAGGGGCAATACAGGAGCCGATACAAATTCCCTCCTTCTGCAGATATGTCTGCCCTTCCCAGTGGATAAAAGTTGATCGAAGATAAAACCTAAGTTCTAAGAAGACACCGCTTGACATTACAGTCTCATTCATAAAAGCTACAATTCCGAATATATCAATACTGTCCTAGATACACGTGAGCAAGCCTGACTGTGGCAACGAATAGAAAGATCCTCAATGTCTACAGAGAACGCTCTGAGGCTCCTATGAGGTGAACGCTCGAGGTAATTCAAGACGGTGTCAGAGTTTATGTCTTGTAAAGGTTCTGATGCGTGACAGGTCGAACTTTTTCTGAAGAAAAATGACAACGAACTTTTGCCAAGTGCCGTTTTCTGAGACAATTGCCGTGAAGTGGGTGTTAACCTTATGTGTTTCGACGCTAAAAAAGACCTCAAGAAAATCACGGCGACTTCAATCGATACTCTTACAAACTTTTTCTAACTTCAGTATTGTGCAGAGCGGTGCACAAAGTACCGAACAAAGTTTGTAGAATTTGCGCATTCCATTGTCTACAGCCTCCCTTTAAAATGTGGGAAGAGCTACGTAGAACAATCGGTAGGTGTTTGAATAACTGCCTCCGAGAACACTGTAATAATGTGTCTGAACGACGAGGATGATATCTGAACGCACACTGTAGGAAATGTAAAAAAACGGTGAAGGTGAAAATGATAGTGATTTAGATGAAGAGCTCGTGTGTCAGCCCGCTTAACAAGATTGCTTCGTTATCCCCAAAACCGTTCCAAACCGACTCGAGAGATCATAGAGGCCGAAATGATAGACCGGTCGGGTGGGTCCTGCGTGGCCAAGCCATCTATTGCTCTCACTAGTAAGGAGCTGTTATACTTGCGCCAACATATGAATGTGTCACCTACTGCGGGTGTGTGATAATTGCCCTTTTGTTTAGCGTTACATACTGGTCCGAGGTTCGAAATAAACTGTTTCAAGTCAGTGCTCGTGTGTTCCATGGGTATTCCTTGGGTCATCGTCTTTATTTGCGCAGTAAATTTCCGTCGTGTTTAGCTCCATGAAAAGAATTCCACCGCATTTTGATGCCAGTATATGGTCTTACGTACGCTAATAAAAGTTGTGACACCGAATAAACATTCACCGCTTCTTCAAATTACGTAGAGTTGACCACCTCGTAGACGATAGAGGAGGCGATTGTTGCGGCACTGGAATGAGGTCTTTATGAAAATTGTCGACCACAAGAAGACAAAAAAAGGAAAAAAACACACAACAGGACACGGGAGCTTCTGTCCTGTTGTGTGTTTCCTGTCTTATTCTTTTTTAGCACACGACATTTATTCAAAACAATACGCCAACTAACCCGACAAAAAGTTCTACTACGGAACATTTTACTGGGCTCACGTGAGCCCACAATACATTGAAATCGGTGGCGGCGGCGATAGCAACAAGCGTGCGCGGTGGATGTCGAACAAAAGAATGCCCGCTGATCTCGGGCGTGGCCAATTTGAAGCTGAGAGCACAAGATACAGCGTGAAAGGTAACCACAACAGCCTCGAACAGCAGAGAATCGGTTCCGCGCGGGTGCGATTATTAGAGATCAATCTGGACGTATCCCGACTGACAAGCAGAGTGTTAAAGCTGCATCGAGGCGGTATTGACCATGAACAGATAAACACTACAAAGCTGTGCGGCATTACTAAGCCTTCGTAGAACAAGCCGACATTAGGGTATTTAACAAGGTTGGTCTTTTCCCCAATTTTGCTGCATTTGGTATATTTTTTCTCGGGATCCATTTTATAGCACTCTTGTCATGAGTGTAATACACCATTTTTCTACATTTCGAAGGAACTGTTGTAGTAAATAGCTAAGAGTGATGTCATTCTTTCAGAGTAAAACCCCATGCCATGCTCAAGCGAAGTTTAGTGCAAGGCTGGATATTTTCAATTTTTTCAGTTCATGTAACAGCCGCCGACATTCCAAGCACGCCCAAACAGCATGCGCACGTGCATATTTGTGGGAGTGCGTGCTGTTAGACTTCCTCACGTTCAGTGAGAAGGCGGTAAAAAAAGATGTTTACAATTTAGCTTTTGATCTCATGAAAGCAGCATTACGGAAGCCAAAAAACGCTCACTGTAGCTTTTTTACAACACAAAGCATTGAATTTAGTCCCCTTGGTCCTTTGTTGGTCAGGACGTGGCGTATTTCATACACATCAGCGAGAGCCGCCGTGATGGCTGAGTGGTTGTGGCGCTCAGCTGCTGGCCCAAAAAACGCGGGTTCGATCCCGGCCTCGGCGGTCGAATTTCGATGGAGGGGAAATTTTAGAGGAAATTCTAGAAATACTAGGAAAGAAGCCAAGGTGGTCGAAATTTCCGGAGCCCTTCACTACGGCGTCCCTCATTTCCTGAGTCGTTTTGAACGTTAAACCCCCACAAACCATAGACCGTGTTTATCTGCTGCTGCCTGCAGTGCTGCGAGAACCAAAAATGCAGTGCTCACAAGACAAGCTGAAAATGATTTTTATGGAGCTCTCTTTGCGAGCCCTGCACTAGTTAGTCTGTAAGGTGCACACTTTATTTTTTTATTTTTTTATTCAAGTTACCCCTAAAGGCCCTCCAGAAGAGGGTATTACATTGCCTGTCACTTTGCCTGTCACTTTAGGAAGGACGTATAATAAATTGTGGGATTTTTTCTCTAACTAAAACAGTATAATTTAGAAAACGTCCCGACGTGAAAGATTTCCTGAAAAAAATGACGCAAAGCTGTACGTGCAGTTGACAGGTACCAAAGTACGATTCTGCTCAAGCGTTCTACGACTTGTACAACGTATCCAAACTTAGGATCCCTTTCCACCCAATTGTCGACATGAGGTGCGTCTCCCTTCGATGGTTATTGGAATTACTTCCCAAGTTCATATCATGATCACAAAAAAAAAACAGCGACCCATGCCCGTCACAACAAGCATTTCATCAAACTGGTATCTCCGGTGAGCCTTGATCCCGACGAATGCCTTGTCCCCTTTGGCATGGTGTTCCTGATCAGAAAAGGCCGCGTAAAGCTTGCAGTTTCCACTAATGTAGACCGAAAAACACTGCCGGGAAACACTGCTACTCGCGACTTTGCATAATGAAAATGCTCCGAAAAATAACCGCTCACAGAGAAACCTCCGCCCTCTCTATACGCAAAGACTTCGCGCCGCATGTGGCGCAAACGAAAAGCATTAGAAGAACAGGCATTTGTAGCCATCGCCGCATAATCTTCAGAATCCAGCACCGTCCACAGATTACATAGTCTGTTTCCCAGGCTTTCCAACTCCCCACTCCGTTCTCAAGCAATCCTCTCCTCCTCAGCACGTGCATAAAGCTGGCACCCAGATTGGTCCCTGTCACCCGTGAAGAACGCGCCGAGCCAGGCTGTAAACTTCGGGACGTTTCTAAACTAAAAACCTTTCTATGGCACAGAATGCCTGATTATTTACTAAAACTAGTTAGTATATTGAAGGTAGCAGTCACCCTCAGTACTTTGAGTTTTTGCAAATAATTCATTCCTACTACAGAGTTAAATTTATGTTTCAGTTGTGGTAGTCGCCAAGATTGCAACCATTTTGTTAATGCACCGATCTTCGTTTTGAAGCTACGCTGAGAAGACATGCCTAACTGATGGAGAAACGAGAGCTTTTTGGAGCATTTTTAGAAGGCTGTGGCTTTTACGCATTGACGAAGGAAAAGGACGTTACCCTTCGCCTTCTCATCAGGAAGACAACTACTTTTCATTGTGGTAACAGTTTCAATAAACTGATTTCTTCCTACGTGAAACGCTTACCCGGTAAAGCATCGTAAGGAAGCTTTCCTGTGGCGAGCATGACGTCACGAAAATTCAATGGAGCGTAATATACGCTGCACATGTTCTTTCTTTCGGCACTGCATGGGGAGGCATATTGCAGGGGCGACTCGTACCACTGCAGGCTGGACAGGTCCCCTAGAGTTCCAATGTTGAGGAAGGCGAATTGCGTTGGCCTTTTGGGGATCCGATCTACAGAACGCGGGAACAAAAAAGAAAAGCCAGCCGCATGATTACCATTGGACAATCAGGAAACGCGGTTAAGGAATGGCTATAGTGTATTTCTTGAAACTAGTTAGACCACTCATGTAAATGAAGTTTCCAGTTCTACGCAGGGTGCAAAACAGTTTTTATGCTTTTCTGCGCCATAATTATGCTGTTAATTTAATTAGTAAGTGGTAAGTCACAATTTCAGATAAAAAAGTGGGATTTCAAACTCTAGAAGCATCATTTGTGCACTTCTTTTTCGGTTTATATTATAGGGGCCATTATTTCAGCGATTAGCCTGGGTGAATCTAATGACATTGTAATGAGAGAGTGCGGTTACCATGTACGTAAATCTGTGGAAAACATCCCATTCAAGCACAGAGATAAACAGTGTGTTTCAGCAAGAGCGAATGCTCGCAAGCCTTCATTGACAGGGGGAAAGAAATGACAGGGCTAGCGATACCCTCAATACTTGGCGCTTGATGGCATAGGTTCGAGATGGCACAGGTTCGAGAGAACCCACCTCCATGTATTACGCATGCCTTGTGACAGACGTGGATAGCACTTTTTTTAGGGGCAGTAGGTTAACTCCGAAACTGCCTCCTAGAGTAGACAAAAGCGGAGTGCTTTGCATCAGCGTCTTTGGTGTGCTCACAGCTCTCGGTGTCAGGCAGTAGGTTAGCCTAAACGCGGCCACCTTATGACTCGTAGAAAGCCATGTATCAGCATCCTAGGAGTGAGAAATAAGTAGGATAAACGAACAGCTGTCTATGGAAATAACGAGCAAAACACAAAGTCCTGAGAGAGATGCAGGAAAGACGCATAATAAGAAGCTACCGGGATCAATGGCGGCGTTTACCACCCGAGCTTCGGCTAGTCTCGATCCCAGCGCTTCCAATGAGCAGGAGCGTGATGGATTAAAATAAGAAAACTTCCATCCCTGGGGTTAGACGGCAGCCCTTTTCGGTAGTCTGGGCAACAGCCACTGCCTTAACGCGGGGGTCCTAAGCAGTGTAGTCGATGCTTGCGTTTAATACACCACCTGTGCTGGCTGACGGTACATTTGTGATGTTTGTACTCATATGAGAAGAAATAATAGTCTTCTTAGAATACTGTTGTTACGTTACTACGAATATAGTGCATGCCAACCACCGCCGACAGCCATGTGTCTTCCATTACTGAAATCCATTCCATTAGGGAATCACAGCGATTGCAGGATGAAGGAAACTTTATGAGAATAATCTTTACGACGCGTTTGAGACAACATGCGGCTGCTGCAGTTGGGTCAGCAGGGAATTTCTTCAAGTTTTACTCATCCTGCTGCGTTAATCATCCTCGTGTACTTAACTTTTCAGTCCGGATATTTGCCTACATCACGTCGGCAGTGCTTCATTTCTCCTTTCGCAGGAATTTTTCTTGACCCTGGCTGAACCGCAGCGATGAACAGCCGCAGTGGATTTCGGGCAGGTTGACGCTCTAAGCCTAAGTTATATTGGCCTATATACATGATCATTTGGAAATATATGCCTGACTGAAGACTACACCGCACGTGCTGGCAGGTAGGCAAGTTGTGCATGTTATCTTGATGTGGCTGGGAGCATATGAAGAATATGAATAAGTAGATAGCCTCGACATCCCACATCCATACCTTTAGGTCTTGTCGGTGTAAGAATAAAAAAGACATGAAAGCCTCACGAACACATCTGCGGTTTTATGGCCGAGCACACTAGAAGGTGGCTTCTATATATACAAGGGCTGCTCTGTGAGCTCCCGGACGGTACAAAACACTTCAAGCGGTGCCGTAACTGTTGCGTGTAGCCAGCCACATGTCATTGCTCCACCACTCTCCCACTTGCTAGAAGGAAAAGATTATGGGAAGAGCGCAAACACACCTGAAATAATTTCAGCAGCTTTTTTCGCAAAAGAATGCCACTTTCTGTGTAGTTCTCAAAAGTGCATACTATTTATTGCATTTGTTTTAATGTTGGCGTCTTTGTTTCTTCGTTATATAACACAATTGTTGAATCATGCATGTGCATGAAAATACGTTGTTTTCGTAGGTCCGAATAGGATAATTCCGCTAATTTCTTTATCGGTAACGTATTCACTGCCTAAATATTTACTCGTTAGGTGCAGATTAAAAACAATATTACTGATACTCACTCGAAATCGTGCCAGTGAGCCTAAAGGAGCCCCATTCTCCGTCACGATAGACGTTCATGACAAGATCTTGAGCCACTATGTGGTTTAAGGCCGAGTTATTCGGACGTAAGTCAATTGATTGTCCAGACTTCAAGCTGGCATTGAACATGCACCTGGAATGTAGTGGGAAAACAGAAAAGTGAAGACCGCATTCCTTATGACGCTTCCTACGCTGAGACAGATCTCTCGTCAGGTTGTTTTGATACCTTCCTGCTGATGATGCACCTTTGATGCTACGATATCGGGTGGGTTTGTTGACTGTCCAGTGACCGCGCCGCGCCGGCGCGTCAGTCAGAGGGCATAGGCTTCTACAAATGCTGGAACCGGCGTAATTTAATGCGCACATGCCCTCATACATTACTGACTTCATCTTGTTGTCCAGTCCACTTGCAAAGGGTAATGATTGAATATGGCATTTCATCTTTAAAAATTAAACAGGTATGAACTAGGTAATTATAACTAATCCTGTGCTTAATGATCCAATATTTATTTTATAAAATGTGAAACAGCAGACTGTAATTTTCCGCAATTTGTTTCATTGCAGAAAGAAAGCTCGCTACCGTCAGATCGACGCTGGCGCCTCTCTAAATGCTATTTCGGTCCCTATTTTTCATTTTGGGGAACAAATTTGCGATGAGTACAGCTATAAAAGGAACCGACTTTAATACACTTTATTGACTATGTTAGTCATTCCAATAATATGGCAGCCTTCTACCAGATGCGCAATGCTGAGTAGCAAATTTTATGTGCGGCAGTTTAAATGTCCCAAGTGCCGTAATGTGCAATGGAAGCTGCTAACCACAGTCATTGCTTTTCTTGTTTGACTCTACCGCGTAGTCTCATTCACGTTTCACCCACATCTTGCATCCTACACCACTGGGTCATTTCGCATGTGGTGGGCGAGTAACGAAAACGAGTATTAGCGGCCACGGGGTCAAAGAAGGGTATTAGGCGTTTTCTTAGGAATCGCTTGTAATACGCAGCCTGTGATACTGAATGGAGACTGCTTAGGTTATCTGTTATTTTGAATCAGGAGATGGGATCTCTAGCTATTTGGTGCCAACAATTAAGACAGTTCTATCATTTAGCCCCAGAATAAATCATACAGTTTAAAAGATAACAACCAACTTTCACTTATCGGCTGACAAGCTGATATGAAGTTAGGGCAAGTGAAGCCAAACGGTACGCAAATAAACGGCAATCGAATATCAGCAAAAGTGCGAAATATTTAGGTTTACTAGTCATTTTTACTGTTTCTCTATTTTTC
Source organism: Amblyomma americanum (assembly GCF_052857255.1). Taxonomy (NCBI): domain Eukaryota; kingdom Metazoa; phylum Arthropoda; class Arachnida; order Ixodida; family Ixodidae; genus Amblyomma; species Amblyomma americanum. The sequence goes on along the minus strand of NC_135498.1, from coordinate 177,365,209 downwards.
CTTAAGCTTATGTGTAACTCTTTGTAATGCTATAATGCTGCAGATGCAAAATTTTGTTTGATTTTGGTTTTTTCCATTGCGCTTTCTATATCCGGTACCTCTGTACTTTTTTCCCCTATTATAAGGCGATGTTTAGTCCTATTGCTGATTAGTTTATTCAGGCGCAGACTTAGCAATCATAACTCAAAGAAGCGTGGACTACAACATGCACATAATCAGTACCTGATGGGGATTTCTGGTGCTTCCCTGCGAAGACAGTTGGCCAGCCCAACAACACCGCTTGTGCAGCTATCCTCTGCGATCAGCCACAGCCTCTGCCCATTCGTCTTGTTTTCGTGGTCACGAGATTTGGCTTTCAGCGTCTCGATCCAGTCGTAGTGCGTATTTTTAACCTTAACTGTTTTCGGTATGACCTCATAAGAGCGAGATTCATTCTTCCTCAAAAGCAACAGTGCTGAAAGATTATCAGATTTCAGGGCAACTAGGCTGAAACCACTTGACCCTAAAATTGACTCAACAGCTTCAATGGTGTGAACTGAGAATTGAGTGTCGGCTACAGCTGACAGGAACTTCTCGGCTGGAGTCAAGCTCGTGCGAAAGGCCACTAGCACAAATCTGTGTTCTGTGCACAGTGTCGACAAGAGCTCGATGAAAGGTTCAATGGTCCCCTGAGCAAGGACGGGCAGCCAGGCGACTACCAAGTCAGCTTCTGGCAACTTGGTCTTGGCAGGAGAGGCTGGGTTCCAAGCGACTAGTTTTACTCCTTCAGGAATTTGCGCTGCAGCGAGCTTATCCGGGGACGGGTGAGCCAGAGTATAGTCTGACTTCAACACAACGTTAGTAAAAAATAGGGCAGATGACACGAAAGGAGCCAGAACGCTATCTCTTCCTACAGCGGCTATTTCGACGACATGGAGCTTCTTTACATTTGTATTCTCTACTACGACGTCAAGGAGGTGCCTCAATGGGTCCTCTTCAAAGAGCGCTGTGTTAAGACGGTCCTTTTCCAGGTCTTCCTTGCAGGCAGTCGTCACCGTTTGCACAGCGGTGACTAAGGACGAAGGTGAGTTGTCCACCTGCTTCTTAACAGCAGCGAGAACTCTCAAGAGTCCTTGGTCCGCGGCCACACTTCTAAGATATCGCAGGACCACTTGCTCGGGAGCCTCGCAGAAATCTTCCAATATTTCATGTATATCTGGCTTGTTCTCGCCTATTGACTGCAGCACCATGCGAGCGACGCCATTACAGACATCAACGTATTCCCGTACTTTGGCTCCCCTTTCCTCTCGCGTAGACTCCTTATCAACGTATGGCACAAATTGGTACTCGCTGAGCACCGCAGCCTGATTCACTGCACGTCGGTGAGTGATGAAGGACTTCACGCCTTGTATGCTAATGCCTCCAGCATGGCATTGTGCTAGGTTCTTCTCGTATACGACATCCAATCCTGCGTAGAAAAGGGTGACCGGCAGATGAGACTTAATGGGTGAGTGGAGAACATGAACGTTCTGAGCATTTTGTGCTATAAAGAAAATCCGTGTAATTATTGGTTTTAGAAACGGAATAACTCATTTACTTTATTTATTAAATGCTGTGAAAATCTCTTAAGGTCGCCCTTTGTTTTTATACAAGGTAATATAGGTTTCTGTTTAGACAGCTATTCTCTATCGGATATAAAATTTTCGCTCATCAAACTGTTCACCACGGACCATTAACGTGATAACAGGAAAGTATTCGCAAAAACACACGTATAATAGAGATACTTCTTGACTTGATGTTGTGGTTTATTAAACAGCAAAGAGATTAGGAAAGGTTGCGTGCAGGCCCGCAACTGCTGTCTATTTACTTCAGCACCTCATCTACTGATGGCGGAAATACAAGGGATGGGGTAGAATATACAGAGGTAACCTGAGGAAAAAAGGGATGGCAAGAAAGGATAGTGGGGTAAAATATTGAATACTATATACAAAGGCAACTGTAACACATTTACAGAATTAATAAAAATTGATGGCGCACTAGTCTCCCGTCAGTGTACCGCACAACGATTGAGCGGTCACTGTGTAACTCTGCTGTGCACCTGCCGCGCTTTGTCACAGTTTATCATGCGCATGGCTCGCCTTTAGAAGCAGCTGGTGTGGAACGTCCAACTGCTTTTCCTCCGTAGGCACCGCACGCGGCGCGTCCTGTGCCGGCGTGTCTACACCTCTAGCAATGAACGGGTGACATGTGCCGTCTGCTCCCCAACAGGTCGGCGCCTAGCGACAGAATACTTCGGGTGTGATGCAGATACTTCTACCAAATATAACCGTGAAAATGACGGAAACAGTGATGATGGCCCAAACCTATCTCGTTTTCTTTCAATGGAATATGTGTCAGCCAATTTGTGCCCCTAAGAAATCATTGCCTCTGTTAAATATATCCTTGCTCAGTGGAGTCAGTGATGTGTTTTCGCACCACCAGAAACGGTCGCGAGTCACCAGAACAAGGGAAATTTTTTTTCCAATCGAGCAAGAAACAATGAGTTAGCACACTCCAGACATACTTAGAGACAAGCTATGTCTATCCTAGAAGTCTATGGTAGCTGGCTCTGACCTACTGCGCAGTGGACCACGCAAGCGCTCTAGATCAATGCATGGCCTTCTATATGACCAGAATATTTTTAATGGAAATATGTAATAAAAAGGAGCATTGGCCAAGCGCTCTAGGTGATGAATAGCAGCTCTCAACTGTCAAAAAAAAAGTATTATTTTCGTTGTTTTGCTCCTTTCCACCTCTAGAAAAGTAACAAGCAGTCTAACATCAACAGTTTAATTGAAATTGAGGAGAGTGCAGCTAAGAACGAACATGAAGAGAAAAAAAAGCATAATAGATCAAGGTACAAAGTCTAGTTAATGGTGAGTTTACTCCATTTGCAGGCACTGCCTGTAATGCGGAGTAATGAAAACGGATAATCCCTTAAGGTAGTAGTGTGGATTATAGAGGGCGCAAGCGTGGTAGAGCAGGCAAAGAGTCAGGCAAGCAGGTGAGTCTAGAAAGCTTCCCGGACACGGTGTTCGAAGGTGGCGAATTACTAATGTTAATTTCCCCTATGCTTAGTGATTAAGATTGCTTCTGGTCTGGTGCTCGCCTTTCACTTGAGTGAAGAAGTAAAAAAAAAGACATTTCACACAATGTTGTAAAGACCAAAGCCATTATAGAGACTTTTTATGCAGCCTGCGATATTAAAACAGAAATCATCAGTTGTCTAGAAACTGATTACCTGTGAAGTAAATTACCTGTGCTTTGGAGCTTCTCGGTAGCCTGGGCGTGACGTAGAGGGTCAATCCAGCATTTCTGGATTCGCGTTGGTAACCGCAATGCTCGCAGAGGAGCGTCCAGGATGCCAAACTGCAACATTGTGTCCATGAAGGTCACCCAGTTGTCTTGCCACTTGAGCTTGCCGTACGTGTCTGAGCGAGAGTGCGGAGTAAGAGCGGAGAGCAGAAACACTGGAAATTATTTGAATACTTCTCACTACATTATAAAATTAGTCGCAGGAGAGGTACGGTTTTATGCATGTCGATTTCAAACCTGTTACACTTGATGCAACTGCACCATGGGTTCTCCGGACATATAAGGCGGCTTTGTTTCAGCGGCTGGAAGTGTTCGCCATGAAGACCGCCATACGCGTGAACTTTTTGTACCTCTAGTGTCGCATGGGCAAGCAGTGTGCGGGACGACGCACTGATAGGAGAGAGCTTAAACGCAACTTATCTACATAATAACATGCACCTTCGGAGACACCCTGTGGTAGCAAACGTTGATCAAGAGCACGTTGTTCAAGATCAACACTACAGCTTTTCGTTGTAGGTGGCAAACACTTCTAGAAGCCTTATTATTTCAGTGACGAGTCTGGCAGCACGACACATATTCTCGTTGTATATTGACTTCGTTGTGCAGGCTAACTGACCAAGATAGGGGTACTATGATAAAGATGATCAAGACGTCCCGCCGACGCTAAGAAGAGCAGAAGCAGCTAAAAATACGAAAGGCTGATTAGTCCACCCTCCTCTTCACAAGGATGAGAGGGATGAGGGTTGGCCGGCGTTGTAGGCGTCTTTATTTTTTCTTTATTTCATTGCCACTCTTCTTCCTTATGTACAAAATCTAAGAGCATTTGCTCTTCGGTTTTTTTCTTACCGCTCAGGCATAGAAAATCATGAATTCGGTTTACATGAATTTGATTGTAATCAGTGTTGTTATCCGGCGCACTGACTTGCCATTAAGAGTCGACTTGAGATTAAGCAGAGAACAGTTAAGCACATATTATTCTAGATATTAGCGCGAAAATCTTACCTAACGTTTCTGGCACGATAAGCAAGACAGTTAAAGTGACACTTTATAATACATATTTCAAACGAGCATGAAGTTTTGCCTACATAGTGCTAAACTGTGAGGGCCGCTTTGAATTTCGGGACAAGAATGCGACAGAAGCACGTGTATGGTATGCATCTTGCTGACAAGCCACGTTGCAACAATTTTCTCTCTCACAAAGACCGAGGTCTAATGGTGAATCTGCAGGTCAGTGCTTTCGCTTGGTTGAAGAGACATGTTCCCGCATGATATCGTGTCTCAAAAAACAGAAGTACAAGGAAAAGTAGTATAGAGAGATTCGTATGCGGAGAAAGTTTTACTAGAAAACAGATCATGCGTCTATCACGTGGTATCAAAATGCCGTTTATAGAGGGAATTGTCTTTATTTCACATAAAGCGAATCAAGCTGGATCAGTACGGTTCAGGTGTAAATCGAATATAATGAAATAAGCCGCACGATACGTCTCTGTTAAAAGCATTTCGAGAAATTAATGCAACTGATAAAGGCAATTCGAATTTTCGATACCTTAAATGCGGCTACAAAAATAGAACTTCTTTTACCACTCCCTATCACAGACTTGATCACCAATAGCGAGCACTAGCGGTCATTGCATGGAACCTGCAGTTGGCTTCAAGCGGAAAATAATAAACAAATTGCTAAAGAAAACTCACTCTCTGTGTTGGCTTTTAGAATGCCCTGGAAGCACTCGCCATACTCATAGCCACGTAGCCGGAGCTCCTTGTAGATGTCTTCAAGTTCCAACTCATAAGCAGCGGCATGGTTAGCAGCACCTGCCGAAGCGTAGTCGATAAAATCGTCGTCCTCATCGGCCATGCGAATACGGCCACTCGCCACCACCGTGCCGGCTTCGGAGATTTCAAAGTCGCCCGTGGCGCGCAGGATACTCACGCGAAAGCGTACGGGACCTGCGCATTAAAACCGTGCTCATTAAAAAACCTGCATGTCCTGTAGCTTCAATTTTTACAACAGCGATTGTGTATCAGTATAGTCAAGGTGGAGTTGGAAGGAGGACCCTTTTTAGTACCAGAACATAGATTGGCCACTCTTATTTAACGGAATGTTTTGCACCCCATTTCCCGTGCGTGATTCCACGCTATATTTCCAGTGGTGAACGTTTTCTGTGAGCCAAAAATTTAACGTTTGCGTTTATGGCGTAATCTGCCATATTAGTGGTCGCTGTTAGTCTGACTGAAGGGTCATGGAAGGACATATTAAGAGCGCGCTGCTGCGCCAATTCTGTGGAACTTTGTTCCGGATCGCACGGGCCAAATGCTTGCGCATTCTTTCAGGCACGCTTTAGTCAATGGACTGGCGCGGATACCTTCTATGCAGGGAGAGAATGACGTAAGTTTTGCGGCAATTGCGTCATATAGCCGGCTGTGACGCCACTGTCCCGTGGAGCGCGACTAGAACGTCGTGCGGCGGCTCTATGAAATTTCCTCAGGTAAGTCTTCAACCTGCTCAGAGCGGCCGCTCTGCGAAAGGCATCACGGACAGGTGCCACCATGAACTTCAATATGTCATACCAATTGCTACCGTTGTAAAAGCAGTTAAGTTGAAAGCCAAAAAAGTCAAAGATGACCAGTGCGATTCAAACAACATTATATGAGTTAGCGTTGGTGGCGTGTACAGTCTATCAACCACCATATTGCACCCATCCCCCCCTCTCCAAACACCGGATCCAATGCACCAATCACCGTGCACCATGCCATAACCCTCGCCCCTCTCCCTATGCTTGGCGACCTCGCTTTCCCTCTCGCGACCCGTCACCATCAGCAGACCCTCCTTTCTTCACTTTCCACTGCACTTTTTCTTAATTCGCTTTGCCTGCTTTTCACCAAGGCCTCACACGCAGGACACTGCCAGATACTTTTCGGGCTATTTGGGGTTATAATGCTAACGTATGAAAACTGAGCACGAGGCAACAAATATTGGTTTTATGTTAGAGGACATCCACCGGGCGACCGCGACGGTACATTATTAAACTTCACTATTCAGAAAATTGAAAATTTAGTCCTGTGAAAATAAGCGCTCTTGTAAGAAAGCATGTAAGAAAACTACTACTATTATTTCTTTTCTTGCATTGTCCAAGGTCAGGAACAAGGAACGACAATAGCTCGACTACGCTTACGCTACATGTACGCTTGAATTTTGGTTTATAATTTCAGACCACTCACATAAAGGCATGTCCATGAATTCAGTTAACGAAGTATGCCTTTGTGGATAAATAGGCAGGCTCACATCCTCATAATTTTCTCCAGGTTTTTTTGCTCCTGTAGTGCTAAGCGCTTTTATATCTGCCTGTCCGTCAGTCAGTCCGTCCGTCCGTCCGTCCGTCCGTCCGTCCGTCCGTCCGTCCGTCCGTCCGTCCGTCTGTCTGTCTGTCTGTCTATCCGAAATTTTCTGTACTGGCAGTTATTTCAAATTTTTGCAACAATATATTTGGTTTTTTAGACAACCAAATGCTATCATACGGTTAGGGCCTACTGACTGGCGGCAATGGCCACTTACATAGGAGCGAGATCGGTGGGGCGAGGAAAATAGCAATATAACAAAACCTACAATATCTTTGTAATGTCCTCTCCTGTATAATCAACTCAATATCAAATGACTTCATTCGGACATGAAACACAGTACATGCCCATGGGATGATTGAAAAGGAAAGCTAATAGCAAACTTCCTGACGAGGCCTAACCTCCGGGCTACACATCAATGGCAGAAGGATATACAAATCCATTTTCCTTAAAAAATCAAATTCAATAACAAAAAAACAAAAATAAATTAAATACCACCAATATATGTTGACATAGACACATGACACTATAAACAAAGAAAATACAGCAGTAACACTGCAATTCCCGTCAAGAAAGAAAAGATAATGGGACAAGGGCAAGCATCACATGTCATAAGTATTTGGTAGATCAGAAACAACTGAAATAGCAACTTCATAACTCCAAAATACCATTTGCCTGAACACATGTAACCACAACCAATGCTTCTGTGCTGTGAAAATCATGCCAGAAACCTTTGTTTCCGGTTAAGATGCGCTCGTGAATAAAAGGTAACTACCATACAAGAAAGGTTTTCTCAGAATATCGACGCACACAGAAAGGTACCTGGATTTTAAATTGGTTGACCCTGTGGCTGACAAGCGTTCAATACTTGCTTCGCTAGCAAACCGTGCAGAAAACATCGGTTTAGACCCAGGAAGGCTTAGGAACGGAATGAAGCTGAAGAACCGGGCCTTGAGCGAAACGGTTACCCCAGAAATTTTACCAGGAAAGGGACAAAAAGATTCGAGCACACGTGAGGAGCATGACAGCTGACAGTAAGAGTTGAAACGGGCTGCGATTCCCAAAATGCCTCAGGTCACTGAAACGCTCTCCCTGATCTTCAGAAAACATGGAGGGCATATCGAACACATGCCAACAATTAAGCTGCTAGCCGAACTTGTCAGTGTGAAAGACCCGCTACCGCGCGCTAAGTTCCCGGTGTCATTTATCGAATCCAATGACGCGACGGTCGCTCCCTCTACATCGGAGAAACCGGAAACATTCAGCGACGCATGAGGGATCAACAGGGTGATGGAACAAAAGACCGCACATCAAAGAAAGCGATTTTAGAACAGGTGACATCCAACGTCCAGGAGATAGCCTTGAATGAGGCGGCGATCTTGGGAATCGAAAGACATCGGCTGGACTACATTTGGAGTCCCTTATCATACAGACGAGAGCCAACACAATGAGCAAGAATAAAGGCAAGTTTCATCACATCTACGGGAAAAGATTGCGATTGATCCTGAAATATATTCAAGCCTTCTCCTTTTTCCCGAGACAGTCTTTTGTTGAAAAGGGCCCCGTATGGTACCCGTAACCTTATTTTCGTTCTCGATTTGGCCAGTGACCCAACCTTGAAATCCGTCGACTGCTTCGTCGACGGAAGGGGCAGGAGCATCGGCAGCAGCAACAACGGATTGTATATAAGCGGCGTGCCACGAAGCACGCGGCAGTGGGCGCGGCGGCAGTGCCAAGATGAGGGCCGCAAACCCTTTTGTCTTCTTCATTCAGGTGCGCAAACGCTACGGAAAATGCCTTCGTAGCAGCAATGTTTGCCTTCTTTTGCTGCCGTGCCCACGAGCCGTGATTGATTTGATGTGTTATTTAGGTGTTTCACTGCGATTCTTGTTGCTCCTGGGCGGCGACATCGAGGCGAACCCTGGACCAGATAATTCGATTTCGGAGCAATTGAGTTGATTGAGACCTACAGACAACAAATAAAGGGAAAAATGTAACGAACAAAAAGCTCAACGTCCATGAAAAGAAGCTGGAAGAGATAGGAAGCCTTCAGGAAAAGTCATGGAATGTGAAAAAAAAATAACTGAATTGGAGCAACAGCTTTTAGTAATTAGAAAAAAATTGATTGTTTAGAAAATAGAAGACGACGATCAAACATTATTCTTTTTGGCATAGAGGAGCGAGAAGAAGAGTTTGAGGAAAACTTCATACAATAGTAACAAAAGATATTCTTGAAGATAACTTAAACGTGAAAGCATCAGGTATTGAAAGAACACATCGTCTCGGTAAGCGAAATGCAGACAATGGAGGCAAAGATAAGCCTGTGACCTTTAGGTTATTAGACTGCCGTGATAAAGTGAACATTCTAAAGCTCTGCTCTAAACTTAAAGGATCTACCTATTCCGTTAGCAAAGTATTTTACAAATTGTCCGAGAGGTAAGAAAAAAGCTGTGGAATCGAACCAAATAAAATCGTGACAGGAAAGAAAAAGTGAGGTTGACGTATCATAAAAAATCCTAATTAATGGTTGTCTTTTCTCCTGGGACAATGATAGCAACGACATTGTTGAACTAGAACCAAAAAACGAAGACAAAGAAGTAGAGCACAGTATGGAACCACGGGCCACTCGGTCAAGGCGCCAGAGATGATCAATCTAGACGTGCGCAGCCTTATCCACAAATATGACGGTCTAGAAGCTTACAATCAAGTCAGCATCAATGAAGTAAAGTGGAAGGAAATATTGTTACAGGTTCTATTTACAAATAATATTTACAAGGCAGGTCGAGAGGAACCTGGTGCGCCGGCGGCAGGATACTTGACTTTCTCTTCTACTTCCAGCCGCCGCACGTCTTCTTTATTCCTCAGAGCCCATGCGCAGCACGTGACATTTCCCCGTTCGCAGACGAAGCCCTCTGGGCCAGTCAATCAATCGGGGTCCCGAGAGTGGAATGGCTTCAGCCGTGCGACATGCACGACCTGGCTTGTCCTTGAGCGGCGTCCTTGCGTTGATTGGGGAGAGATGACATAGTTGAGGTCATTGAGGCGAGCAACAACGATGAACGGGCCTGTGTAGTGGGATAGCAGCTTTTCTGATAAGCCACGCTTGCGTAGGGGCGTCCACAACCATACAACGTCACCGGGCAGGTAGGAGACATCCTTGCGCCGGCGGTCATAACGCTGCTTAGAGCGATGCTGCGATGCCAAGGTGCGTATCCGGGCAATCCGACGGGCTTCTTCAGCGCGACATAGAGTGTTGGCAATAGAAGGCTCGGTGTCGAGAGAGAAAGGTAAGATGCTGTCGAGGGAGCTTCGAGGCGGACGGGCATAAAGAAGGAAGAATGGGCTGTAACCAGTTATTTCATGCCTCGACGTGTTATAGGCGTATGTAATGAAGGGTAGCACGTCGTCCCAGTTCTTATGGCGGGAATCGACATACATGGCCAGCATGGTCGTGAGTGTCCGATTGGTACGTTCAACCAGTCCATTAGTCTGGGGGTGGTACGGCGTCGAGTGGCGAAAATGGCATGAACTAAGACGCAGAAGCTCTTCCACAACGTCTGCCGTAAACTGGCGACCGCGGTCACTGATAACAACTCGAGGAGGTCCATGCCGGAGGATGACAGCACGAAGAAGGAAGAGTGAGACCTCAGCAGCGGTGGCGGAAGGTAGGGCGCCGGTCTCACAGTAACGGGTGTGGTGATCAACGCACACTATAATCTAGCGGTTACCTTTGGACGAGCGGGGAAACGGGCCGAGCAGATCGAGTCCAACTTGTTCATATGGCGTGCTTGGAGGTGGCAAAGGATGCAGGCGTCCAGGCGGAGAAGTCATGGGAAGCTTGAACCGCTGACACTGCACGCAGGTGGCCACGTAACGCTGAACCATGTGACGCATTTTTGGCCAGTAAAAACGTTCTTTGATGCGGTTAAGGGTCCTGGCAAACCCCAAGTGCCCAGCCGTGACGTCATCGTGCATTGCCTGCAGAACAGAGGAGTACAGAGTAGCCGGAACGACGAGGAGAAAGCGCGCACCTCCAGGCGAGTAATTCGCTCTGTAGAGTAAACCATCGCGAACGCAGAAAGGGCTTGCGGATGTCGGGTCACGGGCTTCGGCAAAAAGCGGCGCCAAGTGCTGATCCTTGCGTTGTTCCATCTGGAAAGTGCCAAGATCTGGAAACTCTTGGGAAACGGCAGCGAGATAGTCATCGAAGTTTTCATCATCGGAAGTAGTAACCGTGAGCGGCAGCCGCGAGAGGCAATCTGCGTCGGCGTGTTGGCGGTCACTTTTGTAAGACACTTTGAAGTTAAACTCTTGGAGGCGTAACGCCCAGCGGGCCAACCGACCGCAGGGGTCGCGTAGATTGACCAGCCAGCACAGAGAGTGATGGTCTGTGACGACTGTAAAAGCACGTCCATAAAGGTACGAACGAAACCGTTGTACGCCGAAAACAACGGCGAGACACTCTTGCTCTGTTACAGTGTAATTGCGTTCCGACTTGCTGAGGGTGCGATTTGCATAAGCGACAACGTGTTGATTGCCCTCATGGCGTTGGATAAGCACAGCACCCACGCCGATGCCGCTGGCGTCAGTGTGGAGTTCAGTCGGTGCTGTCGGGCAGAAATGACGCAATATTGGCCGCGAGGTGAGTAGAAACTTGAGCTGCCGAAACGCGGAGTCGCATTCGGGAGTCCAGTGGAAAGGGGTGTCTTTCTGCAGGAGACTTGTAAGCGGGTAGGCTAAATCAGAAAACTTGGGAACGAAACGCCGAAAATATGAGCAAAGTCCTAGGAAACTCCTGAGCTCTTTCACTGATTTGGGTTCTTTGACACTGCTTACAGCTTCAACCTTCTGCGGGTCGGGTCTGAGGCCATCCTTGTCAACGAGGTGACCAAGCACAGTAATTTGGCGTTCACCGAAGCGACACTTCTTCGAGTTCAGCACGAGGCCCGCTCTCTCTATGCAGTCTAGGACAATGGCTAAGCGGCTGTTATGTTCGGCGAAGGTCCTACCAAAAATAACAACATTGTCCAGATAACACATGCAAACTTGCCACTTCAGGCCACGTAAAAGCGTATCCATAAATCGTTCAAAAGTGGCAGGAGCGTTGCAAAGGCCGAAAGGCATAACATTAAATTCATACAACCCGTCAGGTGTCACGAATGCTGTCTTCTCTTTGTCTTGCGGGTGCATCGGGATCTGCCAGTACCCGGACCGTAGATCCACCGAGGAAAAGTAGGAGGCTGAGTGGAGGCAGTCAATGGCATCATCAACGCGCGGGAGCGGGTAAACATCCTTCTTTGTGACAGTGTTAAGCCGGTGGTAGTCGACACAAAATCGCCAAGTGCCATCTTTCTTTTTGACAAGGATCACTGGAGCAGCCCACGGGCTTGAAGATTCCTGAATGATGCCGCGGTGCAACATGTCACGGACTTGTTCATCGATTATCTGACGTTCGGAAGGCGAGACGCGGTATGGCTTCTGGAGAATCGGCTGTGATCCAGTATTGATCATGTGATGGGTACGGGAAGCTGGAATGGGCGGTGGTTGGTCGCGACCAAAGTCAAACACGTCCGCATGCTTCATAAGAACGGCCACTAGTACCTGGCGGTCGCTAGTGGGTAGGGATTTGTTGACCATGGCTAGGAATTGAGAGTCGCTCAGATCGCGGCGTCTAGTTGGACGAGACACGTTGTCAGTGATCGCGGCAACTGGTACAGAAAAACGTTCTTCAAAGCCAGCAAGTTTTAAACCACATGGCAATACTGCAGGTTCGTTGGAATGATTGACAGTCCAAAGAGTGGCATGGCCCTTGGTCACATGGACGACGCTGCGGGGTACTAGCACACTTTTCTTTGCACAGTTAAGGGAACAAGGTTCCACCACAGCATCGAAGGCATCAGAAATCGTGCTCGAGGACACAACGGGAACGAATATGGCAGACATTGCTGGAACGACGGTATCTTCAGAGACAGAAAACACTTGGGCAACCACTGGCGAGTCTTCTATGAGAGCTGACCGAAGGCCAGGACTTAACGATATGCCACCACTGCGGAAGTCGAGAGTAGCGCCGCACTGGTGCAAAAAGTCAATACCGAGGATGATGTCATGCGTAGAACGAGGGAGCACCGTGAATTCAGTTCGGAACATGTGGCCAGCGATCACTACATTCACAAAACAAATACCAATCAGAACCAATGATTCTCCCCCTACACCCCGGAATATAACAGCACGATCCCAAGCGAACATTATTTTACGACCCAGACGGTTCTTGAAAGTTGAACTCATCACTGACACCGTGGCACCAGTGTCCACTAAGGCCATGACGCAAATACCGTCCACTAAAACTTCAAGGCGGTTCCTTAACATAACAATGGGCAGAGGAATTGGCACTATCGATGATCCGGCGACCGCACCTCCATCGGCCGCACACGCTAGTTTCCCGGGGACGATGGGGAACGACGTTGGGGGGAAGGCGAGCGGCGAGAGCGGTGCGGAGGTGGAGTCAGACTTCGGTCAGAGGCAGGGGAGTCGTTCCGTGGTGGCGCGTAACTGGATGGGCGCTGAGACGATGTGAAGACACGGTCATGAACAGGCGCATTGGAACTCAGGCGAGGGTTCGACCATTGGCGCTGGGAGCGGGAAAACTGGCCCCGGCGACGGCAGAATCTAGAGATGTGACCGATCATACCACAGCGGTAACAAAGTGGTGGGTCGGGGGGGGCACTCGGGATAACACTCCTCGTAGCCAGTGTCGAAACGACCATCGTACTCCGGCTGCCGCAGGTGGCGTTGCGGAGGAGCTGGCGCCCTGGGGCCGGGGCGGGTGATCCGGGGAGCGTCGCTGTAATCAATGCGAGTAGCACTGGTAGGGGCATGGGCAGACAAACTCCAAGGGGAGGAGCGGTAGGCGGGAGCCGCCTGCAGAGAACAGCTCCCATACGGGACCTCACTGCGGCGCGCAAGATCTTGATGCCGGGAGAGTTCGTCACGCACGATTTGACGAATGACGTCAGGGAGAGTCGCCGCATTCACAGGCTCGTGGAAATCCACGCTGGCGACGGTGGTGACGTTAGGCAGGCGACCGAACTTGGGAGTAATTCGACGCAGTTTTAGAGCTTCAATGGTGCGGCAGTGCTTGATGATATCCGTGGCCGAGTCTAAATTTTCTTTACTAATAAGAAAGCTGTAGACGTCCTCTGCGATGCCCTTGAGGAGATGACCAACGCGATCTTCGTCGGACATACTGGGATTAACGACTTTGCACAGCTTCAAGACCTCTTCTATGTAAGTCGTGCAGGTCTCTCCAGGCACTTGCGCTCTCTGAAGCAAAGACTGCTCAGCGCATTTTCGTTTGGCAACAGTATCCCCGAAGCAGCTGCGGAGCTCTCCCATGAAGCGGTCCCAACTTGTTATTGGAGCCTCATGGTTTTCGAACCAATTTAGCGCGGTGCCATCGAGAAAGAAGACGACATTGGCCAGCTGAAGAGTGGCATCCCAGCCGTTGTATTTGCTCACCCGCTTGTAATTGGTGAGCCAATCATCCACGTCTTCGCCAGCCTTCCCGGAAAACGTCCGCGGCTCACGGTAGTGCTGCCAAGCGGGCGTTGCGGCGCCGGTCGGACGTGCGTCGGCTTCCTTGGGCATTTGCACGGGCAACGGTGGCAATCCGGCGATTCTTCGGCTGCAGCGGTTGCGAGAGGGGTCCGTGGTGATCGACCCAGCACCCCCACCACACTGTTACAGGTTCTATTTACAAATAATATTTACAAGGCAGGTCGAGAGGAGCCTGGTGCGCCGGCGGCAGGATACTTGACTTTCTCTTCTACTTCCAGCCGCCGCACGTCTTCTTTATTCCTCAGAGCCCATGCGCAGCACGTGACGATATAAACAAACACGTCTTTTCGTTGTCTCCATGTGAATGCGTGGTCTGCCGTGAATAAAACCTTTGATCTTGAGTACCTCTTTAATGAATTAAAGTAAATAAGTTTTAAGTTTCTATGATTACGGAAACCTGGTACTCCTGTGATGAAGTAATTAATATGACCGGGTACAACTAGTTTTTCATGAACAGATCATTAACTCGTGGTGGCAGTGTTTGTGCATTATTAAAAAGTGTATAAATTGTGACCTATTAGCAAGGTTTTGTAGTGTCACTTCTGACAACGAAATGGTTTGCTTAAATTTTGACCGTACTATTATTGCAGTTTGTTACCGTCCTCCTGATGGCTGCACTGCAGAATTCTTTTCTTTCGTTGGCACACTTTTGAATTTTGTGAACTCGGTGTCGAATTTTGTGAACAACTTCAGTGTCGTTCTAGGCGGCGATTTTAATATAAATCTGCTTTCCGATAGCAGTACAGCAAAAGATTTTATTTTGCTGATCTCCGCAAATGGCTGCATTAACACAATTGATACGCCAACAAGACTTACTATGCATACAGAATAAGTAGTTTACCTGTTTATTACTAATTTTGATGAAAAGAGCATTGTGTCCACTGTTTTTAATTACGATCTTAGTGACCATTTCCCAATACTGCTAGTTGTGAAATCACGTATGAAGAAAATACCAGCACGTGCTTGCTTTTATTAAGCGATGACTGAGAAAAACCTTGCTTCGTTCAGACAGGCTGTTTCAGATATAACCTGGTCTGACGTGCTCTCAATGACAGACGTGGAAGCCGCTTATAATAGCTTTCTTGACAAATTTAAAGCACTGTGCACCGAAAATTTTTCGTAGAAGGCGCACGTAGCACCTCGGAAAGGACGCAATGAGTGGATGACGTCATTTCGACTACATAGTCATAATATAATTTTGGCAAAACTGTTCGACCAGGCTTCAGGTGTCATGTTCATGTGCTTCTTGCGTCATATCTTGCACACCGCTTTAAGTTTGTAAGTATTGATAGCTGTATATCCTCAGTAAAAAAGTAACTGCTGGCGTATTTCAGGGAAGTATCCTTAGACCGCTTTTTTTAATCTATATATAAATTATATCGTTAATCAATGCCTGCATGCGAAGTGTGTTATGTATGCAGGTGACGTGTCACTGTTCTGATCAAGCGTATGTGAAGATGTGATAAACGAGGCAAATAGGACACTCAGTACACTCCATCAATGGTCCTTTAATACTAAAGCTGTTTTATTGAAACCAAAAACATTTATCTACCATGCGGTCTTAAGCTAGGTTTGGAAACGGTAGAGGTTGTAGACATTATTGAGATATTAGGGGTGCATTTCAACAGCCAGCTAAGCTGGGATAATCATGTTAACGCTGTCACTAATAAGCTTTCTCATTAAGCGGCACCGCCACTTACTTCCATGGAAAATTAAGCTTCTCCTATATAATTAGCTCTCTATGTCCCAAGTAAACTATACGCACTTAGTTTGGGGAACAACTACAGGCACCAATAGAAATAAGATTTACGGTTTACAGAAGATGGCTGTACGTGCAATACTGAACGTCGGTTCTAATATTAGCACATGCGATTTATTCCGCCAGTTCACTGCCCTGAAAGTATCTGAAATGTATAATTTTAGGTTGGTTGAAAGATATAAAAAGGACATAAAATGTAAATTACTTGCGTGACACGACACACCTTTCGCTAAATGTACAAGTTTACCCTAGCAGACCAGCGAACAGTGGTATTTTCCAACATGCCGCGCAATATATGGTACATATAGCCTAGCGAACACGTTGGCCCGGCTTTTAAATAAGTTTCATGATGCAAAAGTTAATGTATCACGAGCATGCCGCAAAGATATACAGGATATATGTGCTACTTTTTAGATTTTACCATGCTTTCACTCTTTTTTTTTATCTGTTTCGTTCCATAAAGTGTTGACCTAATTTGAATAACCAGACTTGTGTTTTTATTAAGTATATTTTCTGTTGCTTTTCTTATTAGAATTTTTTGTGTGCGCTTCATCTCTTATTGTTTTTTTCTTACGATGCGCCAACCGTTCTTGACAACCATTGTTTGCAGTTTGCGGCGTTACTTGTGTACATAATTTGCATGTTGCCTGCTGTCCAGCTATGAAGGAGCCGAGCGGAATGTCAAGCCGCAATTTCTGGCTTTTCTTCCCTCGACCCTCACCATGTGTACATGGGAAATCAGTTGAATTGAAAAAAAAATATAGCGCGTCATCCTCACCAGATGGTGTTCCATCCAACGTTTGATAACGTGATGCTAATTCACATCACAGATGACTGGAGATCTTACTCGTTGCAGGTGCAGTATGTTGCTTATGGTCACCGTTCTCAAGCACCGTGCACGAAGGAGCAAGTTGCCTAAGTAAGCACCCACGAACGCCCCTTACACAGTGCCATCTGTTGAATCACAGGCACAGCCCTGGCGCTTCTTCTCTGCTCCTTTCCCCTTTAGGAACTGCTCAGCTTTCCATCTAGTTCTCTTCGAGTGTTAGTCAAAGTTCGCCACTAAACGGGCCATAACAGCTTGGTTGTAAGCACACCGGCAGCTGAGAAATTCAAATATTCTGCTCGAGCAGGGTTCGTGCAACTCACGCATCTGGGCTTCTTCATGGTCTGCGCGCTGTGCAGTGTCTGCCATTTGTGCCGGAAAATGCTTGTTTTCAAGCTCTAATGACTGGTAAACATTGAGCAAGAACTGTAATGCGACCAAGTCTGCAGTAAACGTTGGTTATCGTATTTCCTATTTTAGCTGCGCGCGATCATTCCGCTGTTGCGCCATTGTACTCGCAGAAATGTTATAAGCGGCATCGCTGTAAATTCTTTAAGGTGTTACGTTAAGACTCCGTAAGATTTCCCTGTCCAGTCAGAGCTCTGTCCAGCCGTTCAACCGCTCATCGCCCTGTCCTACTCCTGCGCTTTTGTATTGATGCTCTTATGGTTTCCAAATCGCCAAGAGTACCTCACAACCCGGGAAGAGCGCAATAGTAGCTGCTCTGTTTAGAAAAACAAGTGCTTTGCTGAGAAACATTTTATTGGGAAATTGAAGGCTGTCAACATAAAACCTGAGTGCAGTTTCCAAATTTTCTTTTTTGGCAATGCATTTCGAGATATTTAACATTAAATATACGCATTTTTAGATGATAAATTTGGCTTCCCGCAATCGACAATTTTAAAATGGCGCCACTCGCATGTCTAATGTACCACATACGGAAGCAGTTCGTCTATTTTATGCGGTAGAAGCAGTTAACTAGATTTGGGCAACAACACTACGGCCTGAGACCGCATTTTAAAAATGCTCATTGCGGGAAGCCAAATTTACGTGTTAAAGATCTGTATTTTTTTACGTTAAATATTTCGAAATGCATTTCCGAAAAAGAGTTTAAAAACTTGATTCAGCTTCTACGTAGACATCCATCAATTTCTTAATATAATGTGGGCCCATGAAACCAAAGGCGACAAGTTGATTAGTTTATTTTTGTTAATTATTCACTTAATCACTGAACTCTATCAGGTGCATAATGTGCGCCTTGCAGTACAATCCACCTGCACGAACCGCACCGACGTATCTCTAGCAGAATCCAGCGTAGTGGCTAGCGCATAAGGAAGACGCTCACAGAAGGTAGGTAGACAAGATGCACGCTTGACGCTAGCCGCTATGTGGGATTCTAGCAGCTAAATAGCCGAATTAAGACCTTGGCAGTCTTTCGCAGAGTAAAAAACCCATGTGTTCCGCCCACATTCAGGCTACCGCAGACGTCAGGGCTGCAGATGAATATCGTTTGGAATAAGATGTCTTTCCACGGCTGAAGGCCGCCACGAAGTTCAATGCCACGCAGTCGGAAAACCACTTATGGGGCGCGCAGACACAGTACGTGTTTGTGATGGTGTGCGTGTTGGCGTGCGCGCACGCGCATGTTTGTGTGTGCGCGCGATACCAAGCGTGCACAGGTCTCCTCGTTAGTGCGTGTGCGGACGTGTGTATGTGCGCAAATAAATCAATGACATGTGCTTCAACAAATCTCTGTTACAAGTGGACTTCTCTACGACCAGAGCGTTGAGGGGCACAATTGATATCGCATGTTGTGTGCAATGCAGAAGTAAACATGGAGTTTAAAATGGGGCCCATTTGAATGGCCCTGAAATGATGTGCAGCCGTATCAGTTGCTTAGGTTTACAACCACAATTTAGGCTCCAAACTAGTTCAATACGCTGAGAACTTTTTTTTACTGCAAGCTTCTTTTCTAAAGAAAATCCACAGTGTAACGTTTCGGCTGCAGTACGCCTTGAGTGACGCCTTACGGTGTTTCTCGGTAGACATTTGTTTTTGCTAATGCAGATCTTAGCTTCTGCAGAGTAGTATTATTTAAAGCCATTTAAAATTTCTACCTATATTAAGGCGGTGCCACAGAATTTGGTGTTAACAAGTAGAGCGCGTCATTAAAAAATCTTTAATTTAGGCCAGGAGTTATCAAGGTGTGCAATGAAGGTCTTCAATAAATTTATGTTGTCGCATGCACGGAGAGAATTTCGGGCTTTCAGTTTTCCTTGAAATATTCTGAATATTATATTTAAAGCTTTGCCGGCATGCCACAAAATAATTTTTTTTTTTACAGTCAGAAGTAACCTGGCTGTAAATAATGCTCTATAGACGTAGAGAAAACTCTGAGGTGCCTGCTCCAACTCTTTGTTAATGGTACTCAGTCAAGTAGGAAACCTCTCTCTATCCATTTCAACGTTCGTGGAGTTTTTTTTGGTCCTGCTAGGAGGATTCTAGTAGCCACCACCGGAGAAAATATCCTTTCCTAAAAAGCATGCCCGCTAATTATGGGCACAAAATGCAGGTGAACCACACAAAGGCATTCGATGTAGAAAAATTCAAAGGAAGGAATAAATCTGTTTAGTAAGATGATTTCTCTGGAAATAACAATTGCTTAAAAAGGCACCCATAGCTTTTCCTGTGCATTCAAGGCAGCAAGGACAGCGACTGTAATATGAGGGGTGGTTAGAAATAAGTGAAAAGAACTGTGTGGCGACTGGATAACTAGCAGAAATAAAAACCAATATTCGAATGTCTAGCTAAAACTTTAGAACACACAAATGAAACCTCAGATGTTAAGTGAGTAACATATTGAGGCACGGTTGGATAGAAAATAAGTAAAAAATTAAAAATGCACATTACACATTGGTATACTTTGCTGACATCGGTATGATTTTTGATGTGCAGGACTACGGCATGCATGAAAAAATAACGTTCTTGAGGAATGTGTCGACAGTGGCTAACCTTCAGAAAGTATGTATGCTGAGGAACGCGGTAGTAATACATTCTTGATAAAGCCACAGGAGCGCAAGTACACCGGCTAAAAGGTAATTGCAGGTAATTCATCACACTATTTGGAGCAACATTATTTCTGGGGCACTTATAGCACAAAGTGTGAGTAGCAGTGGAACCAATGCTTATTGTATGGAATGGAATTCCTTGGTATCTTTTATTTAAAGCACGAGGAACGGATAGAATGAACTTTGTCACGTTCTACACAACAGTCTTTGGTTACTGATCCTATAGCGCAGCTTAGTAGAATATGCTGAACAAAGTGGAAGAAAGCTATGCTTTCCAAACATTGCTTTTTCTCTTCGTATTCAAGGAACGATTGCTCCGGCAGTTCTTTCCTAAAGGGTTTGTACTTTTATTTATATTCTGGCCATTCGACCCCTTTCCCTATGAAACAGAATGTCCGCCACACCAAACGGTTGTAAATTTTTTACATCAAGAAACATCACGCGATTTTCGATAACTAGGCAGCTTCTCTGAACTCGGAATATGGGGGAATTGCGATTGCGGATGCAAGACATCCTACATTGAGCTTTCCTCTTTCTAATCCTCGAGAATAGACACAAAGTACGGCGCTAGAAAAGCCGCCGTTTGTCAAACGCAGTTTTCTGAGTGGTGGCAGTAAAGTAATAGCCAGAAACGTAATTTCTCTCCTTTTATTTGTTACTGGATTAAGACTCTAGAAAGTGAAGTGTCTTATTGATGCTGTGCGCAAAAAGAAGAGTGACTTGTCATGTTACAGGCTTACATGCACAGGCGGGTTACACGTGAAGGGTGCTCAATAAGTAATGCGCGTGAATTTGAAAGCAAAATTCTCAGCAAATTGGGCCGATATTATGGCAAAGTGAGTTAGTTTATATTTTTCACGCTTATTCAACTTCGACTTCAGGAAATGGATGCCCTCAGGAGAGAAGAAAAAAGGAGAGTGAAGAAGAAGGTCGTCGGTGGCATTATTATGATTTTACATAAATTACAGAAAGAAAATGCGTTCTGCTTCTTTTATACTCTAAAGAACAAAGGAATAATTTATTTCAATGCTCGATAATGCAATAAGGAAGAATATTGTTCGTAAGAAAAAAAAAACATTCCAATTATCTGTTGTATGAGACTCAATGGCACGAAGTTAAGACTACAACACATGTGAATGACTCTGTGATCCTTATATAAAAAATATTTGTCGTACACATTCGCGACAGTAAATGCAAACAAACTGAACTTACTGCTCCTGAGCAAGACGGTGGCTCTGTGGAAGGTGAGATCTTCTAATACAACTGGCATCTTGTCGAATGGTTTGTCGGCGCGTTTTGCCAAGAATTTCCAGGCTAACACGATGTACCCAGTGGCAGGGAACAGCACACGTCCATCAATTTGATGACCAGATAAGTAAGCATCTCTCTCGTTGGTCTCCATGTCCACCTCCACAATTTCTTCCGATGACTGCATAAGAACGAGATGTCAGTACCCGCCTGTCCAACTCTTAAAAAACTTGCTTCGAATGGCTCAGTTTTCCTCACATTCTCGAAAACCATGTCATTAGGGCGGTAGATATATAGTTTTTCAAGTCATTTGTCTCGTATTAAAATGCACGCTTATGAAAAATACAGCCAATATTGAAGCACTTTGCTACATTGGGAAGTGAATAAATATCAATGATATCAAACGCAAGGACTTAAGCGATCATAAAGCATAAAGAACAAAGAGTGCTGATTAGAGGGAAACGGCATTTCACTTCTACATTTACCGATTTGATGCAGACATTTCTGGCTATTGGACAGAAATGTGATGTGGTCGAATAACAACTGACAGGAATTCTTTGATTGTATTCCGCGGTAGAGAAATTGGCGTTTTTTTAGCAGGAACTTCACCCGAAATTTCTGTACGAGCTATGTACCAAACAATTCTGGGCAAAGGCATTTTTTAACAGGAATGTGCTCATGATGTAAGAATAACATGAGGACGACTCAGCACTGCCACGTTTCGTCGTAATCGGTGGAGGCTAGAGCGCGACTCTTCGGCTGACGCTTAATAATTAGTAAATTAGTAAAGCTTAAAAACTATTCAAGACAAATTAGCTACTTTATAACCTTTTTGTGTCAGGAATAAAATGTCAATGCGGAACTTGTAGATAGCCTTAAAAAAACATTATTTACTTAAACTAGCTTTTCTTAGCGGCCATAAAAGAAATATAATACGATACAAGAGCTTCCAAGTGGGAAAGCTTCACCTTCAACGTCGCTACACGTGTTTCAGAGAATAAAACTGCCTTTTGTCCGCAGTTCTCCACGACCAGGCTTTCTTTGCTTGTGCGCTGGGCAGGAGGTATGCTCCAACCGATATCACGCGGTGGCTTTAAATAAAGTTGCTTAAATGATTCCAAGGGGCAAACACTTCACCTGTGCTTCGTCCAAGACGATCTACGACTTCTAAATTGACGCTGATTCTCGAAGCCAATATTTGAAAAGGCGATTGTTCATTGCTAATTAGTTATCTTTGGAGAAATATGAAAATAATGTAAACAATGCCACGCAACACAGGAGATTGCTCAGTTGGTTTTAGTGCGCTAGGAAGCAAAGCCTTTTTTTGAAAGATTGGCTACCTTTAGCTAGGGCATCTGGTATAAGCTCGCTATGGTAGCAGAGCTGCGCATTATTTTTCCTTGCTATGCTATCTATTAGACAAATTCAATTAGACGAATGCTCCAAAGCATCCGTGTAGTGTATTGAAGACGTCGCCTCACAAAAACATTGAACACGACTGAAGCGGAAGCTTAGGTGGCTAACCTACTTTTTTTCGTGACCTGACATCGTTCTTTGTGTCTAAACATCTGTGTGCACGGGGTGTACATCCGACCACGGGGAAGAGCTTCGCGTGATCGCGTTATCTTATGTTAGCGCACCCCGCATCCCAACACGTGAGAGTGAGCGCGAGGCACATACAAGAGATGAACACATGACCTGCTACTGCACCACCACCACCCACTCCCAAATGGCAAACGACACGTAAACAGCTGCGCTGTATGCAAGCTAAGATACCGAGCGCATGCGCCGATACTGAAAATGGCAGCGTGGCCTTGTGTGAAGGTGTCAGAGCCAAGTGGCTCTAACGATTATGGAGTCAGCAGATTATCCGTTACCCACCTCCCTCGGTACAGAAAAGATTTCATACAAAAACGCTACGTCTTAACTTCACTGTCTTAGCGATACACAAGTCTCAGTATACCGTCGAAGAAGAGCGAAATATTCTGACAAAGAAAAAGTTCTCATTTTTGAGCCATTTTTCCGAATCGCGTACATTAAGATATTCCTTCAGTTTTGCTCCGTTCAGTGGTTACGCCAATCAAGTTCCACTCACAAAACGTGCACATATTGCACGCCGGCACGTATGTCCTGCGCGATGCGTAACAAAAAAACTAACGCAAATTCTTCACCGGCTGCATGAAGACTTTTGTGCAGAAATTTGCGAATTGAGAAGCCGTAGTAAAGGAGTACATCCAAAAGGCAACGCTACAAATTGCGATGATTTCTAGGTAACCTCTTTCAGTTCGATCCTCAAGGAGCAAGTGAGAAAAGTTACTGCACAGAATTTTGTGATTATATGGTATTTCATATATCTTCTATGGGAATCCTCATACGGGAAAATACATGGCTATACATGGAAAATACATGGAAAATACATGGCTAACAAAAAGTAGAAAGTGCAATTTCTAATTTTTGTTAGCCATAGCTTGCAAACAGGAAAATACTGAATTTCTCAGAAAACAATGCTGGCGCTTCGCGGTCTGTGATTTCAAAAATTTTGTAGCAATTGACGGAAGATAACTGCCATACATAGCGGCAGCACAAACGAATGAACGCCGAAAGGCGAAACTTTTTTAGATGCGGGCAAGGGTGGCTGCTGCTGGCAATGATTAATACACCTGTAAGACCAAAGATTGCTTTTGTGTGGCCTCCTATTTTGGCTAAGGCAAGAACCTTCTTGCTGTAAAATCTGCCGTATACTATTGGGGTCGTTGTCTGACCTGCGCTAAGGTGTAGAAGTCATTCCACCGAGTGACAGTCCAAGTCTGCGAATGGTCCCAGCTGACCAGATGCGCGATGCTGGGTGTGCCACGTGGTACGGGCAACGGCACTGGTGGATACAGCGGCGACAAATCCAGCTTGACTCCCAGTGAGTGAAGCTTCCCCAGCGAGCCGAGGAAGAATTGCGTGTTGTCCTCGTGGCGCTTCATCAGGCCAAGGCAGCTGGCATCGGCGCCGAGGGCGCGTCGAAGCACCGGCTGCATTTCAGTAAAAGATATAAAAAAACACTCGATCTCGAAAAGACTGTCTAATGGAAGACATGGCACATATCGCAAGATATGCATCCTTCTACATGACTAAATATCCAGACGCATTTAAAATAGCACAAGTCACTCGCATATAAAAGTCCTATAGTTAGGATGGCATCCAGAACTACCGAGCAGCATCAATACTTAGTGTCATTTACTCAGTATGTGAGAAGTTATAGATGAAACGTTTTACCCATTTTGTAGTTAAATATAACGTACTTGTGGACAACCAGCATGGTTTTAGGGAAAAAAAGGTATACTTCCACGGCTGTACAGTCTTTAAGTGCATTGATCAATAAAGCATTAAATAACAAATAGTACATAGTTGGCATTTTTATTGATATTAAAAAAGAGTTTGATGCCGTGAATCATAATATACTACTATCAAAATTACATTGGTATGGATTCAGAGGTAAAGCAAAGCAATTTCAAAAGCTATTTTTTTGGCCGTAAGCGAAGTGTTAAAATCGACATATCCGTACAAAGCGTTCATTCCATCATGTGTGGCGCTGCTCAGGGCTCGGTATTGGACCATTACTCTTTCTTTGTAATAAATGGCCTGCAAGACGCTCTGAATTGGGCCAAACTATTATGTATGCGGATGATACAGCCCTGCTCTTCTCTAGTCATGAACCTAATATGGTCTAAAGACACGCTAATAGTGATATTTCTCTTATATGTCAGTGGATTGTACAAAATAAATTAACAAATCACACCTCAAAGACTAAACACATCGTCTTTTTCAGTTCTTGTGAAAATTCACATAGCTTAAATGAGTTGCCAATACGCGCAAACCCTCTCGAACGAGTCGATAAACAGGTATATCTTGGTGTAACTCCAGATTATTATAAGAACGTATGCGCTAAAAGCGACACAAGAAGACAATACACACACTACAGAAGCGCACACGACACATGCGCTTGTGTCGCGTGTGTATTGTGTTCTTGTGCCGCTTTTAGCGCTTACGTTCGCCTAATGATCAACCAACTGGCCCCGATATTAGCTTTGCTGTAACTCTTGATTCAGTTTTCAATTTTAATCCTCACATAATTGGTGTAAGCAGTAAAGTGAGACAGACTTTCTTTGTAATAATAAAAGCTAGAATGTTCCTCTCGCTTTGCACATTAAAAAGTTCGTATTATTGCCTTTTTAAAAACAATATAACTTACTGTGTGGAGTCCTGGGGACTTACGTACAACAGGTACTTAAATCAAATCGCAATTTTACAAAAAAAGAGCCCTTCGTATAATAACACTTAGTAAAAACACAGATGGATCCGCTCCGCTATTTAGTGACCTAGACATTACATCTTTTTTTGCTATGCGCGATTTCAAACTAGGTTGCGTGGTTATATATATATATACTAAACCATAACGTCTCACTATCATAATCTGTTTTCGTATATCCATCTCGTCCAACTGAAAATTTTTTCAGTTGTCATTTTAAGCTTCCAGTTGTTAATAATGTGTACGGTAAAAGAACTATTGCCTATGCCACTGCAAAAACTTGGAACAAACTGCCTGCTAACGTAAAAATAGGTCAATTGTCAATCGCCGAAATAAAAAAATTTTCGGAGCCAGCAATATTCGACTCCACTATAAATCAGTATTTTTCTTACATGCATTCATTCTTTTTTGTCCTCCTAACTATTGTATAATTTCTTGAGTATTTCGCTTTTTTTTGTACATATCGATTTTCTTTGTATATATACTGAGTAGTCTGGCCGAAGTCAAGCCGAGAAGGCTAAGGGCGCAGAAGACTCGCATGTATTCTTTACTAGCCGTCTGAGGCAAACTATTCTGATTGTTTGATTGATTTATTGATTGATAATAATAAATTCAGGTTTCAGAAGTCCACAGGTCACAGGGTCTGCTTTCAAGCCGCGCAATAGACCCTTTGAACATCTGCGAAGCGCAAAATCTCCGGCAGGTGGACAAGACTTGCATCCTCATAATGAGGTGACACCGTAAGTTCACCGTCGCCATAAGTAGCTGAATATACCGCTAAAATTAGGCCATGCCACCCTAAGACATTTTATCATCCCTACGCAGCATAGCGGCTGTTCCTACAGCTAACCTCTTAACTCTATAAAAGGCATATTTTAGATGTAGTCTGCTTTATGTTCTGCGGGAGCAGCACGGTTGCTGACGCCACCTTGAGGTCTGTGTTTCAGTGTCCGTAGAGCATGTGGTAATAAACGCAGCGTTCAATACTAAGTAACATATCCAACAATTATGCACAAAAGCATTTTCAGCGGGACACCGCTGATAAACGCAATTTTTTTCATATAATGCAATATTTCACTATAGCAATTATTATATCCGCAATTGACCCCACGGTAGTCTTGCATTTTTTTCTAATAATGTTCATCCTATGGTTAGGACCCTTCCCTTTTGATTTTCTACGGCAGTCTAAGCTGCTCGACGCGATCGATGCAAACACTTTAAAACGAAGATTTTGCTACCTATGAGAAGAATTT
Source organism: Amblyomma americanum (assembly GCF_052857255.1). Lineage (NCBI taxonomy): Eukaryota > Metazoa > Arthropoda > Arachnida > Ixodida > Ixodidae > Amblyomma > Amblyomma americanum. The sequence continues at coordinate 177,338,475 of NC_135498.1, read as the reverse complement.
ACGATTATCTTCAGCATTTACTTAAAGTATCTTACAAATTTTTTAATTTTCAAAAGTTTTGTCCGAGAATGTTGGATATGCGGTAGCAAGAAGCAATAAAATAATTGTGTAAGAAATGAAGCCATTACCAGCAAAAGGCAATGGGGCCCTATATCGAGGACCACGGCATCATCGGGGACATGCTGCAGAGCTTCGCTGAACAGCACCGGCGAGAGCAGGTTGTTGACATGGTACTCCGGCGAGGAGCTCCGGGCAAATGGCTCCTCCCAGCGGCTCTCAGGCAGCGACGAGCACAACCAGCGATGGCTGCGAGGCTTTGGCTCAGGAATTACCTGCGGGTGGGAGCAGATGCAGAAAAAGGAAGGGTTGCGAGGCATGCAAGAGCTGCACCGTTCTTTCTGCGTTTATTTTGGGTAACGTGAAATTGCAGCTTGAGGGGCATGTAGGTTACCAGCACGTGTAAGTGAAAGTGCATGACGGTACTGAGAAATTACACAGCGCAAAATGGCTTAGATTCGCCAACATGTTCATTCATATGTGACGGAGATGTTACGTTTAGCCCTACCTTTAGTCCAGAAATTTTTCCGCTGTGTTTTGCAACTCGCACAAATTATATGCGAACCGTCTCATCTCCTACTACTCCAATGCTCTGATTCGAAACATGCTTAGTTCAGTGGATCATAATGAGATAGTAGGTGTGCCCCGGTTTGAGTTTTTCAGTGCAACGCCATCATAATTTTGCCACCTGCTTCAAGCAACTATGCCTCTTCTAGAAGGAAGCAGTGGCCACACCTAGTCAACTGCAGACAGCAAGGCTGACTGGCATTTTGCACTGTAAACTTGTCGTACTATAAAAGGCCACAGCTAAGATGAAAGCGTGGTAGTGCGAACGAACTACAACAAATCCTTAATAAAGGAAGACTGCTCTAGCGCTATGCATCCGCTTCATGAGAACCATCTTGGTTACAACAGATCACTTAGAACGTTCGTGTGTTGAGCGGCGTTCCTAGCCGTAACAGTTGCCGTCTGGGTAACATACTGGGTAACATACTGAACAGAATGCACCCTGCGACATACGCAGAAAAATGTGCCTGATGCAACGAAAAACACACACTATATCACCTTACATGGGCCGGCCAAAACATAGAAGTTGTCCCCAAAATACGGAACACGAGTGTGGAGCAATGGGAGACTGCTGTCCAGCGACCGCTGTGATGACCAACAAGGTTTGGTACAGCGAGCTGAACTGGCAGCTGTGGTCAGCGGAGCCCTGGACTAAGGGCAACCGACAATTGACTAAAAGTGGACGAGCTCGACAGGTAAAACTCCTGGGGATACAACCAAAGAGATAACATCTCTGAAGATGCCCCATAATAATGGAGAACAATAAAGTTTTCTCCTCTTAATACTGATCTGAGAGCCTTACGACACATTCTATGGGAAGATAATACTTCCCTGCTCCTAGCTATGCTGAAGACGAGAAAAATTTCATGGTTTGAAAAGAAGGCTGGAACAATAAGTGAGCATAATCAGATGAGCTGGTGGGTTGTTTGCCAAGCTATGCTCTGGCCCATCGCTCTGCAACAAAAGGCATGTCCTCGTTCATACCATGCATGTCCAGTTCAGAGTTTGGTCCTTGTGATGAAAAGCCCTTAGCTTGCAAATACTTGCAACAAGCAATTTACTATCACAGAAAAAAGTCCGTCAAATTTTCAAATCCATCGAACAATGTTTTTATCTGCGCGCGTATAGAGCGCTTCTGTTCTCTCAAACGTATGGTGGCTGTGATCTGGCTTATATAATTTTCGCATGTATCACTACCACTGAAACCGTGTTCTGAAGAGTTACATGTACTGAATGACCAATAGCGATTCATTTATAGGTAATGATGATGATGATGAGGTCCTCAGGCTTAATGGCACCTACATAGGGTGGAGTATTGGCTAGGGTGCATTGATGATATAAACGCAGGTATAGCTAATCTCGGACGCATTGAACAAGAAGTGTTGGCGAAAGTTTAGGCAGAGTCGTTTGTTGATGCTGTTGGGTTAGTAGCTCTATCGGGTTACTAAGGCTAATAACAGAATTTAAAAATTAGAAGGGGCTCTCTATTTCTGCTGTTGCTGTTAGTACCAAATTCGCACTACGGCTGCGGCACAGATGTCAAGGACTAAAGCACAGTGCCAGCTGCGAGTAGAAAGCAGAAACAATGAGTTTGTGTGATTGTACAAGTGGTTATTGTCTGTGGCGTTTTTACTTTCATCTGTTACACAGCGAAGTCGATGTAGTCCAAGCAGGTGGGAAATGAGCGGAGGTGAAAAACAAAACTCACTTCAGCCCGACTTCAAAAACAAGCATCCATACACTGAAAAAAGGAGAAAATCGCGCAATGCAAACGCAAATATTTTATATGCAAGGAAGCGATATTAGTCCATGTTACTCACACGCTTTTACATAAAATGAAGAAAGAACTTTCATCGGAAGCGGATTCAAATAAGCGAGAACGATGAGAAGAAATGCTCCTGAAAATATTAATTTTTTTTCTTTATTCAAGAAGGCGGAGTGAAGTTGGGCGTAAGGCTGTGCTCATTATTATGCCCTGTCCTTCGAGCGACGGCGGCCGGATGAAGATTTCTGAATTAATAATGCAGTTTTGAGCGTTAATAATAATAGAAGCCTAAGTTTCTCAGGTTTAAAATTAGAAATGTTTCTAATGTTTCTAGAAATGTTAGGGCTCGCGAGTGACAATAGGAAACCTAATGTGCGTTAGGAAGCCACAATGAAATTCACTGCTTTTCTTTTCACCATTTCTAGCTTTTTTTCCAAGAACAGGACCCCAAACTACACAGCCATTTTCTAGCAGTAGTGGATATACCTGTGTTCACTCGATACTGCAGCTTGCCACCTAAAAGACGCTGAAGGGCGTTGTTATCTTAATTTTTAGTTTACCACAGCTCACAGTCTTTTTTTCCCACGTCTGGCGTACGCCGAAGCAATTTGGTAACCGACACTGCCATTGCGATTTGTCATGAAATTCAGTGTGCCGAAAGAATTTACCTTCTTCAGGTGCTCCAGCAATGGTGGTCCGACGCTCTCAACGTACTTGCTGTGGAAGGCGACGTTCCCGCTCTTCACCTCTCGCGCGAACACGTTTTCAGCCCTGAGCTCCTGCACCAGCCTGGCTATTGCGTCGGGCGGACCGGACACAGTCACCGAGTCCTCGGCGTTGTGGCAAGCTGGCACCACGCCGTCACGGCAACGCTTACTGGCTTCTTCCCACGTTAGACCTTGAGAATGTGGAGAAGAGCGGAATAGTCGTATCAGAACTTGCCCGTTGAAGACTCATGAAATCAAAACCGAAGTTTCACAGGGATGTATCACTACTAAATACTTCAAAGGAGCTGATTTCACATCCGGTTTTTACTTCGCATTCGGCAGTTGCGAGGACAGGGCCTAGTCAAAGAACAAAATGACGTAAAGGTTAGAAAAAACGGACGGCAGTTCATATGTTACTTCCGCATTATGGCTGACGGGGCCCATTTTTCATGCAAATTCCGGACACGCCCAGCAAAAAAAGCATGATCGTTTAGACCGATCTGCTGGCCAAAGCATCGATGCCCGTATTACATTTTATCTTCGGCATGCGTGCCGCTCTCATTTTGCTACGGAACTATTGTTAAATAATGGTCGCTGCTAGCTGCGAATTAGTCATTGCTTTAATGGAACCCGTGAAACTACAAATAATTTTGAGCCTACACCTTGAAAGTGCTTTTGTTTAGTTACAATCTTCTTTTATTCCTAACATCCGTCATGGAAGGCATGAAGTCCTGGAAGGACTTCATGCCAGTTCGTACGTCGTGCAACTTCGATTACGGTTCATTCCTTGGGCCTTCAGATGAGAATCAACTGAATATGGTAATGTACGCCACAGGATAAAGGAAGACTTCTGTGCTTACCGACAGCCGCCATGGCTCCCTTGGGCAGGTTAGCCAGGTCTGTGCATCGTCCTCGCCAAAAGGAACACAGTACGGCCTGCTCAGCCGTAAAGCACCCATCGGCGTAAGCGCAGGCAATTTCACCCAGCGAGTGACCGAGCATTCCGTCGGGCTGAACGCCCAGAGCACGAAGCATATCTACAAGGGCCACCTGTTGGAGAGGATGACGTGTGCCTATGATGACCAGTCCGGGATCACTAAAGTCTCAAGCTCTACATAATCATGCATTTAATGAGTGTTAGCGTCTGAAGTGTGAATATCGACGCCCCAAGCAGCACAGGTCATCGGCCCAATATTGCAACAGGATGATCCCATCTTGCTCCTTTGTAGGGCCGCCCTTTAGCAATACGGCTCCAATGTTGGGCCAGTTACTTGTGCTGCTTGGGCATTAACCATTGTTGTACGGGAGTACAAATTTTTACGTAGAACAGTCTGAGTAGAAAATAAAACAATTCGCAGCCTACCATGCTGTACAGAGTGGGCATTCGCCCGAAGTGTTTACCAGAAAAACATGCAAGGCCGGCTCATAGATTGTATAGTGCAACAGCGCGAAAGATAGATGCCAAGAAGGAATCAAAACAAACACAGCGCCTCATTCGTCTTGCCCCGTTCTTGGTCTCCGTCTTTGGCGCTGTTATATTCTGGAAAATTCAAGCCAACTCGCACAGTTTCTTGCCCTCATAAATTGTGTTAGGCACATTTTCTGTTACGTTTGCATCACGTCGGTTCCCTATTGCGCGTCATCAAGGTGGAGAGCATGCTTTGTAGCGTAGACTTTTCATGTCTTGTGGAGCCACGCCGCCAGCTTCTGCTCTTCCATCTGGTGTGTGCGCTCGGCAAACGCTAATGCGTTCGGTGCTTCGGGCTATTAGCACTTCCCCAAAATTCTTCGTCTTTATGCTGCCAGCGTCACCTTGTCACCGTTGTCAGAAGATACCTCTGCAGCACAACTGCAGCGAAGCAATCGCAATTTCTAAACAAATTAATAAAGGGTCAGGACAATGGACAATGGTTTTGGTGACGATAGGTATGATTAGTGCCTATACAATTTGTGCCAGTACTGTGCCGGCCACCAACTTCGCTTGCTCGCAGCAGCTTCAAGCGCACTAAAAATTGCGCCATATGTCGCATGCATGCCGATTTAGTCGCATGCCAGGGCAATATGCCAACTGCAACGCAGCAGGAGGCCTTGCGGTGATGGTCGTTTGGTGGCAAGCTTAGGGACACGAAGCTGCTCAGTTTGGACGCCACTTATTTCTACTTGTGCACGGGGTGTAGACGTAGATAAATGAGAACAATTGACTGCGCACGCATTATAGGTGCAATTAGGCGAAAATTGTAGCGTGCGTCTCTGCGTGTCCACCGAGTAAAGCCTCCGAGGTTTGCGGCGAGCCGAGCGCAGGAACCGCCCAAGGTAATTTGGAAGCGGAGGCGACGGCACAGCGGTGCCCCCAAGCGAGTGCCTTTTAGGGCATCATGTCAGGGATCGCGCGTCATCGGCTGATTTAACACGGCACGCCAAGAAACACGCATGTGTGTAACATAACACATCAAAAACAAAAAAAAAGATCTGCCGGACATAACAGTCAGCCAAAGAAAACCGGAGTTAAACGGTGCAACATTCAGGCAATGGGATGCCGCAAAAGGGAAAAGCTTCAAAATGAAACCATCAAATAGGAAAGCATAATTCAAAAGTGCGTTCTGCTTAGGCAGTTTATGGTAACTGATTATCTGAACGTCTATTAATTTCATTTACACTATAAATTATTCCAACAGAAAATTTCGGGAAGGTTCGATTTATTTTCTGCTTCGGCATCGGCACGGTTTTCGAACTACGGCACCCTGAGGTTGTTACAAGAGAACCGAAGAAATACAGACCCTTTAATGTGAAGTTGGAAGCTTTTGTATATTTTCTAGAGGAACGAAATCTATGTCCCCGTGAACCCGACAGCTTTCGCAAATTCTAGCTTCATATAAGCGTGATTCCAAACCGGTTCTACTTTCTGTTTCTTCGTGAGATGCTTTATGAAGTGTTGAGAAAATGTGCGAAGATTTTCAGCTAATAATGTCTCTATTGGTTAGGTAATCCACAAAATGGTCTTGATTGCCATGTGTGCTGGAAAGGGCTTTAGTTTTTGTTCGCCTTTAATGTGTACCAATCGGTAAACCTAGCTGAAGTGGATCAGAAAATTCTACCATGCTGCTTGCACAGGAACTCCCATCAGTTGACAGTCACTGCTCTGGGCACGTTTTGCTTTGCCTTCTCTTTTCTGTATCGGCTAGAGCAGTGAGTAGCGGGAACACCACAGCGAAGGCGGGACAGAGGTGTTCACGGGGCACGTGCATCATGTAGCGAGGTGCACTGATGGGTTTAGCTGTGTGCGCGTCAAGGACGAGCGGTTTTTGAAAGGTATGCGACATGGTCCAAACTGGTTGATGCGGAGCGCAAAGGGTAGTCACGTTCTTGAAATCATTTAAAACAGAATTCCAGCTACTCTCTTAGCACTTACATTGTATGAGTACATAATGGTAACTTACGATCTATAAATTTTTACCCTGTCAATCACTGTATTTGGCCCTTTTCCTAATTAATATGGTGGTGTCGCTGGTAAATAACTCCCGCCATAATATACACGGTGTTTCACCTGAGACCTTGCACAGTTCTTAAAAACGGGCTTTTTGAGTTAGAAGAGACCATTTTTGGCATAGCATTGTCAGCGGTGTATTACATCAGAATACAGCTAAGACGTGTGAATTAGCAGGCTGGTTAACTAATATTGAATAGCTAACTTTTTGGCTATTACTGATATGCTTTTTAATTATTGAATTGCGTGAAGCAAACTTAAGTAATATCCATGAACTCTCATAATTTTGAAAACACGCCGTTACCCTTGGCTCTGCGGCCCAACGAAATTTGGCTACGTCATGTCAAAATACATGCGCTTTTCAGAAGCTTGCAGTCAAAGCGATCTTTCAGTGCGCATAATTCGTCGAAATAGCCAAAATTTGTTGGACCACAGAGCCGAGGGTAACGGCGTTTTCGATATTCTGATATGTTCATGTGGCTATTATTTAGGTGGGCTTCACGCCTTTCAATTATTAAAGAGCATATCAGTAATAGGTAAAAAGTTGACTATTCAATGCTAGTTAACCAGCCTGCTAATTAACATGTCTTAACTGTATTCTGATGTACTGCGCCGCTGACATTGCTATGCCAAAAAAAGGCTCTTCTAACTGAAAAAGCCCGTTTTAAAAAGTGTGCAATGTGTAAGATGAAGCACCTTGTATATTATGTCAGGAGTTATGCAGTAATGAAATTTATTACGTTTTTACGCATGTAAGAACATATTGTGATAAGTATTTCTCCCCTTTTTCTTAACAATCAATCATAGATTATCACAGTAAGCGGCGGATCAGCGTGCGTAGTCGCAAACTGAAAAAAAAAGGAATCAAAAAAATGAACCCGATCACCGTCAGCATTCCTCCAGTTATACACCTATGTTGAAATCATTTTTCGCATTCCTGGGGCGGCCAACGATAGCGAGTAAAAGGTTGCCATAGAAAAACTATGGCTTGGAGAAGTTCAATCGAGGAAACTGGTTTTCGCCGCAAGACGGGTGGGCTGCTGCACGATTGATTTCAGCCACACCAAAATGCGATGTCAAGAAGCGCGTCGCTAGAAGGTTGATCAATGGACACTGTATGCAGAGGTTCCCACGCAACGCCCAGGAGATTAAAATCTCCTGTGACCATAATAATATTGTAATGGTTAGGCTGACGCAGCATCTATTTTGATACAGACTGCAAGGTATCTAGGCCGCTGTACTGATATAAATCGGAGTTTCATTAACTACAACTTCGCATCAGAGTGCCTATGCGCCATCAGCATCCTGTAGACGGAAAATGCACATGGCTATAATTAAACTCACGACAACACCGCAACGAGAATACTTGTTTTTGGCCAAAATATTATGATTAAATGGACAGATATTATTAGATATCTGCTAGGACAGCCGCGTTTCAGTGATCGTTACTACTCCTGGACGGTATTCAACAAGGAAAGCTTTTAGCATCGTTACTTTATTTACGACATTCTTAGCGTTTAGTTTTGCCATCAAAAATTGTCGAGTTCGTTCCCTTCACGGTAGGGGTTGTGAGCGGGCGCTACTTTCAATATGTAGCATCCTACGAGTACTGCTAACCGTTAGTTTTAGCCCAATAATGCATGAGTGGCACATCATGACATTTGTCTCAGTTAGCCTTGCAGCTATCTGACATTTTTTTTCCTTATCTGACGAATTCGTTGGGAGACGTAATTGCTTGCTGAGAAAGCTGAGCCCTTAAGTTTGTAACAATTACTCAAAATCTTTTGCTTCAGTATCGTAACCGAGTATTTGAAGATGACAGGAGGCATTCAGTTTTCCCTTGACGCTCCCAAGCGTCACACTCTTCCAATACCCTAGGTATTCAAGACATGTTTGTCCTGAAAGATTCCAGCAGTTAATTTTGTTTCTATGTTTTTGTTGTGTCATCTTTGTGGTCAGGTGACAGAAAAATGATTATATTCCACAGCCCGCTTCTAATATCGAGGTCGTCTACCTTACCTTCCAGGTAAGTCAAGCTCTTTCGAAGTCGTGCAGTTTTTTATCTTCTGCATATTTAATTCCTACCTCGAGCTGCGCAAACATGTCCAATTTATCGTGCATGACCTCCAAGGATTCGCATGTCCGCTTATTTTCGCCCTTCTTAGGCTTTATCTCAGCAGCCATACTTGCAAATTGAGCATTGACCACCTGAATCTTACAGACGGGATTTGTTTCTACACATCCAGCAATCATCAATAAATGTTTCCCTCTGCTAATTGGTCATCTGAATACTGCTGCTAGAATAAGCGACTCTTCAAATAAATTCCAAAGGTGAGTTTACAGGAAAACCCGCCCTCTATGTCATTCATTGAGTTTTTATTACGTGTATAGTGATAACCGTGGGCTTACCTGAATAGATGTGATTGATGCGAGGAGCGATGCCATGGTCTGCTTGTCAGTTCTCTGGTTTGTCACTGTATCCAGTAGGTCAATCCCATACCTTGTGAGCAAGTCGTGCGACCGCTGAAGAGACCGGGCGAACACTTCAAAGTTCATCATCTGACGGGCCATGCCGCTCCACTGGCAACCCATGCCGCTGAAGACGAACCACAGGGGCCGTTTCTCTCTTGGGACATCCTCGGCTTCTGCCTTGACGACCTCCTTCCCGGCACCGTCTACTCGCACAAGAATGAAGCTGCGGAACGGGAACTGTTTCACGCTGGGCTGGCCAACTAGGTTCAGCAGAGCGTAGGCCGAGTCGGGGTAGGGTCCTTCGGCAACTAGTCGGTCCATAGTGTGCTGTATTTAGGCAGAAAAACATTTGAGGGATTTCATTAAATCTGCACTGTGATTGCGTTTGAACATTCTTTAGCATGGCAATACGCGAACCACGTAATAAAATTCTAGGGCTCGATTTTCACTGTTCCTAGACGTTGGCGCTAAACTTTAAACAGGGAAAATTTACACTTGCAGGTAGACAGCATATGAACAATTTGTTCATGCCAGATACTATAAATATTAACAGTAAACACCACTGAAGCTGATATAAATTTTTAAGTCCTGAAAATTTTCTCAGCTGCTTATGTTTGATCTGCCCTTAGGTGGCATGCATGAGAGACGGAGCTTAGCGTATTTTCCTGTTATATGGACAAAGTGTTTCGAAAAAAAAAGGTTGAAACGACTGAAACCATTAACTGGCATTGTTTATCCCAGCGTAATAGTACTCTCTTCTTGAAAACCTTTAACAGAAATTCTAGGAAGTGGACCAGCAAATTGTTTTGGCACCACGTTGTACATAACAAGAGTCTAACACAGTATTTTCGCTTAAATTTATGTACCCTGTGGTCTAGAAGGCTAAACACGAGAGCCTCCTTATTAGTGTTCGTTAGCGTGAGACCACGTGACTACGGCGGCACATACATCTGCGTGTTCCGGCTCACTACCTTACAGAGCGTTACAAATAACTAGGTTGTAAAGATATTCATTTTGGAATGTTTTGCCGATGATTCGATAAAGACAACACTGAGGAATTGAAAGTTGAGTAATGTTCCAGCTAAGGCTGAAAAAAAAAACGTCAATACAGAAGTTTAAGGCGAAAAATCCAGCTCTACTCACGAAAACAGCCGTGGCTTTTCGCAGCTTCCTAGCGCATGTTTTGTGTAAACGTCTAATGGTACTGGATTAAATTTAAGAGAAGCAACGAGACAACGCACCGTTTAAAGTGTGGGGGAGATAACCTAGATGTTGAATCCTGTAGGAAAACTCAGTCTATTATCTGTACGATTACTTACACAAAGAAACCGAGTAGTCGCATTGAAGCGCCAAGATAATAATGCTTAGTGGCGCAATCAGAGCCCCGAAATGCCTGATAATGTTTTTTGTTTCATATGCGAAACTGTTTTTGATATGCGATGCGTTGCTCCCTGAATTTATAGTGGCTAATATTTTTCAAACTAATTGCACGAAATTTAAAACTACTTTTTGAGGAAAGGAAATGGTTAATTGTCTAGCATATAGGCGGACGCGCGAATCGCGCCGGAAGGGAGGGACGAAAGTCTGAGTGTAAAAGAAAGAGTGAAACACTTGCCGTAGTGGAGGGCTCCGGAATAATTTCAACCACTGGAGACATTTGCTGTGCACTGACATCCCACAGAACACTGGCGCCTGTGCATTTCACCTCCATCGAAACCAAGAACGCAGCGTTGAGACAAAACACAGAAAAGGCGAGGCTAGGGTGGGCGCCACTCCTGTCCTCGCCTTTTGTGTGCATTGCTTCAGCGGAGCGTTTTTCATTCAAATAGTATGTTTGACCAACTACCTCCTGAGAATACTTTCTTAACGGTCATATTATCATTCCAAACCGTCCTACATAAAATATCCAGGTCTTCTCTCATCTCTTTCAGGTTAATATCAGAGTCTACATGACAGTACAGCACATATAATGTACTTTCACATTAGAATGCTCCTAAACTATGCAAATGTAAGTTAAGGTGCCTGAATGTCTTATGCAGAAGTAGGATTTTACGGGACTTGTGAACTACCGAATACATAGAAAATTGAGTGAACAAAAATGTTTAAAAAACCTAGTGACTAGACCACATAGGGTTTTACCGCTGCCCAGGGCAGCCATCCAAACTAGACGCTTCTGCACTTTCGTTTCCTGCTGCTTTTTGATATGATGTTTTCTGCCACAAGAAAAATCATGTTTTCCACTCTGTAACTGTGTATGCCGACAGCGTTTACCTTGTTGTGGTTTCCTCTCGAAAATACGACTACAAAAATCCCCGGATCATTCCTCAGGATAAATTAGTGAGAATTACTGTATCGTAGCCTCAATCGCCAGTTCTTAATCCAGGGCAACAACGGCTAGGAGACTGGTGAATTTCATAAATATGCACTGCGAAAAATCTCGGTTGTGCCCGAATCTGTCAAACCTGCATAAAATTTCGTTTGGCCATCTGATGAAGGCTTCAAGCTTTAGTCATGGATGATTAGGTGTTTAAAAGGTGCTTGGAGTGCATAACGCTTAAACAGTCTTGCGGTACGCATTGTGCAATCGACCTAATAAACTGCGCAATATTCTACATCAAAACCAGGGCACGATAGATTTGTTTTGATAGTGGCGAAGAGAAAAATATGGCCATGTTCTGTGCCATGTAATTACCTGTCAAGGGAATACAGGTTCTCTATTTTATTCCTGAGCCTTTAAATAAGCAGGCTCTCTTTACCTTCTCCCACTTTCGCTCCTACTCCTTATCGCAAATAACAGTTATGGTGCCTGTTGAGAGAGGAACATTTACATTGCCTGCTCTTGCCTGCAACAATTTCCTGCCGCACTTGTCTTGCGGTCTGAGAAAACAGCCGACATTTCTTAAGGGCTACTCAAAAGTAATTTCAACTGATGCAGTAATTGATGCTATTGAAAACTGCAGAATTCAAGAGCCCCTGATACGGTTTCAAAAATGTAAAAAAACGATTGAGTTCAAATGAAACTACCAGAGACAGAAGGCAAAACCTGCGATTTTGGTTATGCACATAGAAACAGGTTGAAAACATTCAATAGAGTTGGAAACGAACATTTTATTACAAAACACCAACGAGAAAATAAAAACAAAACTGAAGCCCCGCCACGGGGCGAACGATTGGAATTTAATTTTCTTCATAGCTACAGAAGGCGCCAAGCGGTTTGTTCGCCTAGGTGCAATGTCTCAAAAATAGCAAAGACCATCTTAAGCTGTTCTAAATTTTTATCACACTTTTGGAGCATGCCTCAGCACAAGGATGTTCACAAATTATTGAGGAGCTGAAGAAACCTTGCAAGTGTAAGCCTGAACTTACTGCAGTTAAAACTCGATTTAACGAAGCGAAGAGAAACCAAGGACTATTTCGTTAATTCCGGAAATTTGTAAATTCGAGGTACTCTTTTCTCTGGCCTTTTAATTATTAAATTTTAACGCAGAGGCACACGAAAGCTAGAGGGGCATCGCCTTTTCCGACCCGCTGCTCTCCGTTTTACAAGTCCGCGAACGCGGCCCATATTTCTTGCGCATGAAAGCGCCATAAGGTAAAACGGATTCGAAGCCAATGTGGGAAGCCCTGCCGACTGCCGAGTCTTATTGTGTGCAGTGGCTTAGCTTGCAGCAACGTCAGAGCAAAACCAGGGCCGTGGCTTCGGCGCCTAGATGTTAGTGTTGGCAAGGTGCCAACAAGCTGCGAGGCATTGTGGAAAAAGTGAGCGAGAAATCAACTTTTTTTACTCAATTATATTCAGAAAACGTCCCTAAATCGGGTTTAGTGGTCATTTGTTTAGTTATTTTGGGTCATTAAGAACCGTCAATCCAATGGGCACTTGCCAGGGAATGAAAATTTGTTTGTTAGATCAAGAACTTCTTAAAATAGAGTTTCGTTAGATCGAGTGTTAAATGTACCAAGAAATGTAAAGGACCTCTTAAGAGCCAACCTCAGCAGAAACAGCTTACTACTGCGGTGAGGAGCTAGAAGTACTGAGGAATTGAGCCATAAATTTGAAATAACCAACAAAATTTCTGAGTCAAATGATGGCCTAAATAGCTCAACTTATGATTTCAGCGAACAATGCGAGATTAGTAGAATGCGGGCATTACTTGCAGCTTATCACAGAATGAACCGCAAAAAAAGTGAAACATTAATTATGAGTACGGAGGTAAAGCATCTCCTGAGAATGGTGTAGGTTTGTGTTGACGGCGGTGAAAAGTTGGAACTATGATTTATATACTGCTGTTCTAGCATTGGAGGTCCTTCAAGTGCACTCCTGTTCATTTTAATTTAGATAGGATTTTGTCTGATGATAAACGACAATCTTGCAATTTTTCATCTCCGTCAACACGATCCTACACCTTGGTTATACTTTACCTCCGTACTCATACCTAAATAATGCTTTACTTTTCATTACCCACCTTGAATTTAGACCTCATTCTTTTTAGGTTATGCGAAACCTTGTGCACATATTGTGACACATTTGACTTCCTGTGGCTTACTTTTCGGTCTCTACAAGCCCCCACACGCAGCTTCGTATCCAACGACTAAGCCACGGCTCTGGGGATGGCGAATGGAAACCCTGACTGTATCAAGCGTTGCGTCTCTTGTGCAAAGCTTTCACTGACCTTGTGTGGGCAGGATTTTTTAAGCGCGGCATGAAGACAAGACGCGACCACTCCCTTCTTCACATAGACTACGCCGAATCATAAAACATGAAGGCCTTTGTCGATCGCACTTTGTGCTGCCGTTAAAAGCCGCTGGCAATATATGTTTCACTTTTACCCCTTAAGAGCTATATCGAGCCAGAGATTTCTAAATTTTCTTAAAAAGTTACTTCGTACTTTTGTTCCTGATGCCGACTAGTTAATTTCATCTGCTTTAGCTTGATGGGTCAGATATTCAGGGTCAAGAGTGCCTCAGCTTAATTCTTTATTAATAAATTAGTATTTAAAGCACCGTCATATGTAGGTAACATATATTAATTGGCTAGACAAAAAGGAAAATATATTTACACAAACGCTTAAAGGTCAAAACAGAGAGCGCCATGCATAAAGCTACAAGGGGAAAAACATAACCAGACAGCTTTTGTGAACAAAGCAGTGCTTACTCTTGCTTATGTGCGAGCGAAGCACACCAAGGTAACAGCCACGAATGCCGTACTATCGAACTCCTAAAGCAAGATATGGTGATTTAGGAGGGCCAAGTATGTAACAGTAGCTCGGAAATATATAGCATATTATGTCAATATTTTAAATACTTCGAAGCTGAAATGTTTTGATTAAGCCTTGCCATTCATTCGATCTTTATTTACAAACGTGAACTAAGAATAAATATTAAATTGATCATATGGTTGCAGTTTTCAGCTAGCTTAATTCAAGTTTTTGTACTCTCTCTGAATAACTATAAACCTCTATCATTCATCCTGCGGTTGCGCACGTTCACATACGACCTCACGCAAGAAGGCTGCGGTGAAGTGCTCAACTGATAATAAGGGCAGTGCAGCGAAGAGACAGTGAACGTTTTCTGGCATACCGAAGACGTATTAGCGGCGAGGTATACCGATTTACCGGACGCCTCCTTCGCACGCGCGGTACCATGGGCGGACCCAGACGGTAACGCAGTGCTTGAAGAGGGACGTCTGATTAGCCGGTATATGCTTCCGCTAATACGTCTCCAGTATAGCAAAAACGTATAATAACGATGACGGAAATTTATTTGAGCTGAAAGGAGCGAATTAGAGTGAAACAGCCAATGTATTAAGCTCTAGAAACAGAGTTGAAGATTCACACTGACAATGCGTCTTTTGTATGGTACATATAATCGGTATTTTCTTAGAATAACACCGTATATTTTATTAAAGATAAAGCGATGTCGAGGGCCGCAGGTGACCAGGCTAAGTGACGAAGTTATTTTTGCTAAAGTAGCCCGCGACAACAAGACGGCCTTACTCGTTTTTAAACAGTAGTAGGTAATAACAATGTCATATAACTTACCGCGATCGACTCTTTGCTTCTCCCAGCGAGAAGAACGAGCCTCGGCAGCTTAGGCTTCTCACGCGGTATGCTGTCAACGTGCGGTCCGGGGTTAGCCCCAAGAATCACGTGGACGTTGGCGCCGCCGAAGCCAGTCGAGTTGATGCCGACCGGCCCACCGGGAAATGGCGTCGCTTTATCCACCACTTGAACACTGCCATCGTGCAGCGAAGGAATGTTTGGGTTTGGCGTCTTGAAGTGAAGGTTGGCGGCAATGACGCCAGTCTCCATGGCCAGAATCACCTTGGCGACGCAACAAACGCCTGCGAGTAGACGGTGCAGGGTGCATGGTTTTGTTCGCGGCCACTGTTACGTCGGTCGAACCAAACAATGTTTCAAGATTGGCTCCGAGAGCACGACAGATCCCTGCAGGTTGGCATCAATTCGCCATCTAGGTAGGCACTTCCGCGGGCAGAAATGTGCCACCCGGTCCTACTACAACCACACGATCAATTTCACCTTATCCTCACTTTCAATCAGTTGGACTCGGCTGTCTAGGCTGCGTCGTTTATGTGGTCGTGGGAAAGGGCCCGAATTCAGGTTGCTCTCCACCGAGACGGAGTCTGGGTGGCTGGTGAACCGGTCTGTGTTCCGCATTAATGCTGGGAGAAGTACGGAAGTCGGGAGCCGAACCCACCACTTCCTCAAAATTGTAATCTACAAAGCGAAGGAGCACCGCCGAAGCAGAACCGAAAAACTGCGGCAGTCCCAAAGTGGTCCGAGCGCCAGCAAGATGCAACCAACTTCGACCTCTACTAATGCATGCGCAACTACTTCGGTTACAACTGTATTTGCCATTATTAGAGTAGGATCAGTGCACCAGTGAAATCGTCCAACCCATCAGCATCAAACACAAAAGCGACAAGTGCGTTACAGTTCCATTCACTTTTCTTCGTGGCGGAGACTGACTTTCTATCTCATATAGAAGGATCAATTATCAGCTCTTCTTTTTGCATTTTCATGTATTTTGTGTAGTTTCCTTCTGCGCGAACAAGATGCATTTAAGCGAGGACAGTGCCACAAAACGTGCTCGTTAGCGCCGTGCTGCGTCCGTTCTTCTGCTCCGTCCTGTGTAAGAGCTGTTTTAGTCAGTGATTACTGATTAAAAAAGGTATACTACTGTGAAGTATACATGAACACAAAATACTGTGAGCAGAGACTTCGCTTGGCAGAAAAAAAAGAGGAAGAAACCGTGCATCGGTGACCAGAGGACATAAAAGGCGTTCTTAAGTTTGGTTCATTCTTTACATTGCCTTGTTTGGTTTATCCTCTATTTTAGAACTATTTCTGTTATTTGAATCTCCCATTGCCCAGTACCACAACCACCGAAGGCAAGGCACTGCTGGTTCGGGTTTTTGAAAAACATTTGGCTGCACCACATCCCCACGCCACGAAAGTGCATCTTCGAGATTGACCATCCCAACTGCTAGAGTTACTGTTTTATCTCCTTTTTATTCATAAAGCTTGTTGAACGTGTAGCAGGGCTAATCAGCATTTGCTGCGTTACCGAAATCAGTGTCATTAATTTTGCAGTACGGTAGTTTTCATTACAATTATTCACTCCCATTGATATATCCAAACTATTTTCCCCTTTCCTCGCCTTGGATAGCTAAAATTTATTCGTTTAATGAAACAAGATAAGATTTCTTTCAGTCGATATCTATAATACTTTCGTATTTAGTTCTTCTAAGATTTTTTTGTCCAGCTTTTACGGCCTATTGCATACAGTTCCCCAATTACTGTCACCGTTTAGAAGGCGAAATGATGACTGAACGGTTTTTCTTCAACTTTAAAAATGCTCTGACCCTTGCATATTTAGAATCGCATGAAATAAACAATCATTTGGCAGAAGCAACTTTTGAGGAATTTACGGGTATTTAGCGGAATAGTTTTTCTTGAGCTGCACGAGAGGTAGTTTCTCCAATGCTCTTCGGGAAATGCAGCTGGTCTGAAACAGGTATAAAATATCGTGGGCGCCAGGAGGGAATCTTTTAATTTATTGGTAGATTTTTAACACTGCCGCATGATCTGCGACATTTAGGACACTGTCTTTTCGCGAACTTAAGTAGGAAACCTCATCTCTTCGCTGTGGTAAACTTATTGATAGCCTTTGCGCGAAGAAAATCATTTTGTTCCTGAGCGGTCAAGGAACTCTTGAAGATCCTAAAGGACTCAGGGTTCAGTCCCCGACTGTAAATTCTAAGCTTTAAGTGTGCGCCCTGTTTTACCTTGTAATGAAGTCGATGGACACGTGAGAAAATCACTTCCTTGCCACTCTTTCCTTTTTATTCCTTTGTTACCCTCCCCAAGTGTAGGGTTGCCTGTTGGGCATCACCTGGTTAACCTCCCTGTCTCACCGTCTTTCTATCCCTCTGTGTTGTCCCTGCCACTGAAAAGGGCATGTATTTATTTACAATTACCGCAATTTGCAATGAAATCATTTTCCGAGAAATGGAGGTCGTAGGCGAGCGGGTGGATGTGCTGCATTGACAAGTGAACGAAGTAAGTTTATACTTCAACAGCTACTACCCACAGAGGGAGTACGCAGACCATTTATTCATTGCCGACGAAGGCATTCTAAAACTTGGCCAATTTAACTCGACAAAGCAGCTTCTGAAGAAAGTGCAGTAGCTGGGTTGTTTTTTCTCGGAATGTACCTGTTTTCGTCACAGATTTTCTAACCTTAAGACGTGACAATGAATATTTCATCAAGCTTCAAAAGCTGATGCACTCAGAATTTGCGGAAGCGAAGCTTTACGGTCCGCAACCAAGCCATCGAGCATTATACATTATGCAAAGACTTCTGAATATCGTGCCGATCTCCGACATTGTGGCCACTTAAAGACTGTAGTAGAAAACAGGCGTTACTACATTTCACCCCGTAATAAACTGCACACGTTTTCATTATCTCCGATGCTTGTATTTCCGATATCTCTAAAATGAATTCGCAGAAGCTCTCGTTCTAATTCGGACGGAAAAGAATAGCGAAGGTAAATCTTCTTACCTGAAGCGGCCTCTGCGTGCCCCATGTTGCTCTTGACGGCTCCTATCATCAGTGGACTCTCACGTCTGGGCTTGCAGAACACGTTGCTGATGGCATCCATCTCTTGGGGGTCGCCTACTTGAGTGCCTGTGCCATGCGCCTCAACGTAGCCCACACTAAGTGGATCAACCTTGGCTTCAGCGTAAACCTCACGGAGAAGGGTCTCCTGAGCCTCACCGGACGGTACTGTGATTCCTGCAGTGCAAAAGACGCAACGCTTCACTCTTTCTGTGCAGTTACAGGTTTAAGTGCCTGCAACTGCGTTCCCTTTTCATGTGAATATTTAGGCATTCTCACTGCCCGCTGAGTTCTCATCCTTGTACATATGCGCTGCTGCAACTCGCAAAAACGATTTGAGTGCCCTCACTAATATTCCGTGCACTGTCAAGAACCGCTAGGACGCATTGCGCATAAACGGGCTGCGCTAGCAGTTTCATAACATGGTATAAAGCTCAGGTAATTCGACTAAGGCACCGTATGCATTGCAACCAGCCACAGGCAGGCGATTTATTTGCGAGCAACTTTCTTTGCGCAAGATGCGTTAAGTTTGTTTCTTGCAGAAAACAGAACCAGATATTCTCGCGCTGCAAAGCTCTAGAGAACCAGTTATTCATGGTTTCAAGAACTGATACGGCGTCGCCTTCTCTTGCTAGTAAACCCCATTGGCACCAAACAGCATACTGTAATAATTCAAAATGTAATAACTTAGGACATTTAACTGCACAAAAATTTAGAATAATTTCCCATAACGCTGATGCCTGCCGCGGCTGGCGGTTAATTTCTGAATACATTTTGTATTTCGACGACCCTATCATCAGAAATTTTTGTAAGTGCTCGCTGATATATCCGGTGTAGACGTTGGAGACTAGCAAAAGAAAACTATATCTGCGTTATTCGTGTACGTGTCCGTGGTACTGTCGTGAAAAGGCTCTGCGACGTGTCGGCCTGCTACTTCAGGGCACATTAGCCTTTTTGGCAATAGCAACCATGGTGGAAGAATAGGAGAGGTGTTGATGTGGGCGCCTTGCACATTGAGCCGGCTTGTCGCGCCAGGCGTGCAGGTTTCGGCCACTCTCCATGAGATGTCCTAGGAATAGATGGGGCATAGGATAGCGGAGGTGGAAACTGTCACAAAGCTAGTCTTGATCGTTTTCCTCCAATATTTTTTGACAGCCATGTTTATATGAGTCTAAAATTCGAAGGAAGCGCTCCGTACACCGCTGCACAAAGGGGTATAGCTATTATTTCGCGCAGCTTTTGTTCTGTGCAACTGGAAAAGGTTATTCAGTGAACTTTGCGTCGAGCTGTCTCATAGAACGACCAAAAATGACATATTTGTGAATAGCATGTGAGCGAGCAACTGCTGGCTCGCACTTTTTTCACTCATTAAAAATGATTGTACTCAAACCAACCACTTGTCTGTGCGCAATATACAAAACCTCACGAAATGCCAACTTTTGTTAGTTTTATCAGGCCCACCAAACATTGAATGTGAGTTTAACCTGGAAAAAGGGCACCTGTTACAATATTTAAGGTTTCAAATTTTCCTTTGATTAAATCCTACTTTGACAAAAACTAACTAAAAGTGTTAAGCACCCGAGCATGAAAAAATAAATAGACTTACAGGCCGCAAATTGTACGGATTGGTATTATGAATTGAGACATGGGCTATTAGAGACGCCGTAGCGGAAACTTCCAGAATAATTTAACGTGAGCTCACAACTCACCGGAAAGAGCAATTTTTGTAGTTCAAACGCTTTCAGCGAAATACGGTATCCAATGCCATGATTAACCGCCACCTTGCGATCAGCAGCCGGACACTGAAGCCACTCAGTAGTTCCTGGCGGGTTATAGCATGGCTATTTGGCCCCCTAAGTTGAATTTACTTAAAGAGGAACGTGTGTCAAAAGTGCAGTGAGCGCTTGTAAACATAAGTGCATGTTCATCTTGCGCCTCACATCAGCCGCGTTCTTTGAAAAACACGGCTGGCCCCTTACAATAGAACTGTAACATACGTGATATGGTCCATGCCATCGAGATAAATAGTTAAAGAAACCGAGCTCTCAGAAATGCGTTTGAGCGCACCTTAGATATGCATGGCTTTAAGAAGCAGTAGCTTGTAACCTTTTGCTGCGAGCGCAAAACAGTTACTGTTTAAAGTTTATATACGCGTAGCTCAGAGGATAAAGCAGTTCTGCCATGAAACGACAGCTATGACAAAATATAAGTAGTATCTATGGAAGGTAGCAAATGATACCATCTTTAATCATTCCGATAATAAGTTTTCATTTCTTGCTTAACACGCGCGATCGTATTTTGTTCTCTAGATTATGGCTTGTGGTTGTAAAAGTGATTTCACTAACTCTTAACGCTAACTTTATTCTTAAATGATGGCACCCTCTGGTAATGAATTCTATGACACTTGAACGTCTACACACCGAAGTTTTGTTTTTAGATGAACTTCAGAAATTCGCTGCCTTTGAGAAACGAGCCGACATCAGATTTATTTTGCAACAGAAAATGCAGTTGTGCGTGCTGCTAGAATGTACCGCTATATTATAATACACTTTAGTGCTGCTTGTGGCAATTGTTTTTGACTAATCCGTGCCAGACATTTAGCTCTATCCCGGAAGCTAGGGAAAGGTGCGTATCTTGCTGAAGGTATTACACAAGAAATACCTGCCGCGGCGAGGTTCTATGTAGTGATCAGTATAAAACTAATTGCTTGTGCTTTCGAGTTATTCTAACAAGCTCTACTCGAGGGGCCAAGCGCAGAAAAACCCTCACAGCGCATCCACAGTCTCAGAGTACACGAGCTCGTTTTATTTATTGGCACTGTGAGCCCAAATAGTGCCTCGATAGGAGCGGTTATATACTATATCACACAAGAACGAAAAGAAAAAAAAACTGCAAAACAGTGGCAACAACAAGTGCGAAAATACAACAATGCCTGCAAACTTGAAGCACGACCATGTATTGCACTTTTTAGCGTGCAGAGGGTCTAAATTCACCTATATTATCAGCGCTGTAGAGATCATATGGTGCATGCAGGTTTGAAAACAACGCTACCTAATTCCTCGTTTCAGTAATCTGCCGAGAAAAGCGCGAAGCGAGTATACCTTACTCCCCCGTCTGGACTACCTTCGTCAAGCCAAAAGTCATATTCTTCCACCGAGATAATAAACATCCTAAAGTCACATATAGCTAGCTATTCAGCAGTCTCGCCGTTCAAACAGGTTTTATCACCTCGCGTGTTTTCGTGCTGCGGATCGTGTCTATCGATATGCGAACTTCACACTTTGGTCAGCAGATTTAATTTGCATATCGGCCGCAGGAGTACGGGCATATTCCCTGAGATAGCAAGTGGGACGCTATTGCAACTTCCTGCAGACTCTAGTTGAGACATTCGCCTGTGTGGCGATCGGCTTGGTTTTTCCCACATTAAAGGGCTAAAGATTACAAGTACTCTTCCTGACACTGAACACAACGGTCCTATTCCTTTTTAGCTCTGACGCTTAACAACCCATCAAGCGCTGATAATACAACCAAGATCCGTCACGCGTTTTCCGACTTGCTTTAGTTTTTGCAAGGTGCTAAGTATCACCGATAACCAGTCTTTTTAAAATTTATTTCTGCCTTAAGTCATTTGCAGATCATCTGGATTTTAATTTAAAAAATGTTGTCTGTAATTCAGTATTCATAGAAGCAAAGACCTGTGCCTGATAAACACTCTCTCATCATATTTATCTGGGTGTGTTGGAAAAGAACAGTAATCGATGTCCCATGAACATTGTTTGTTTTCAATGATTTTTTTATGTGATTGGCAAATGTGTGGCCACAAGGGAATCGTACTTAGTTTTCCAGGAAACGCTGTAGTTTTCATGTAAAGAAATCGTATATTCCGCTAGGTGGAAAACGTCGATTTTGCGATTTCTCAAAATCCGTAGTTTAGGCCGGTGCAGAAAGTAAATTAAAATTTTGTGGATCCTGGCTATTTTTTCATTACTTGTATGGAAGAATTTCTCTTGGAAGCAATCAAAAAATATATTTTTTGGCTCCTATAACTTTTCATGTAATAAAAGGCAAATATTGAAGAAAAAATAAGGCATTCGTTAAGGGCAGCTTCTAAGAAAATAATGGGACAAGAAGGAGCAGGAACCTGAGGCATTTTTTTCAGCATTAATCTGTTCTTCTTACTCCCGCCTGACAACATTTGTACTTCTAGAACTGGCGGATGATTTTTAATTATGTGGTGAATTCATTTGGAATTAGAAATATTTGCAAAAAGGCGAATTAAGAGGGAGAGGTAAAAATATATACCCTCAGATTTTCTTGAAAATTTTCCTAGAACGCCCTAATTATCTGGTATTTCTAGATCAAGGAAGAAGCATTGCACTCTATTGTTGTCAGCTATAAAATGAAAAGCCTAACACAGACCACATTCCGTTCAGTTACCATTAATAGATATTGTGTATTAAAAAGGACAACCGTCGTGAATTTAACTTCTAACAGAGCGCACGTGGTTGCCTTTTAGTTAGCACAACGACAGAGTCTCAGAAAACAGTTTGGAGGTGACTTCGCTTGACAGCACAGTTATAATCACGTTAAACGTAACTATAAGTCCTGTATTTATCGTATTCTCTCAAGGTCTCGCTGATAGCGGCATACAAAAATATTCTGACTTTCGCAAATTGAATGTTCTATATTTTTTAGCTATCGCGAATATTGTTAAGCCACGATATTTATTTATTGTTTATTTTTCACGAAATCAATTCGGTCGCAGATGACCCCTATTAATTATTACTCCTGCATTTTCAGAAGGGAAATTTTTTTAAATGTAAATATCAGCATCTTCATTAGAAAAGGAACTTTTAACTGGAGGGTTCATTTTCGCTCAGGTAGAAGCCAGAGCGGCTTCATGCACTTCATGGACTTCCTTTACAAAGAAAGTGGCAGCGCGCATTACCCAATAACGCTTTCGTCTCTTGCATATACAATACATATAGCATTTCAGGGTGATGATGGCCCTACATGTCAGGATCTGTTGACAAATACATTCTGCATTAAACCTTTCCAAATTCAGTGTCGTAGACGGAGTGCTAACTTCTCAAAATAAAAAGCTTTTCAGGCGCGCGACTCCATTTCCGTACACTGTATAACCACATAAAGGGGAACCGTTCATGTGGCTATCTCCAGTACGAGACGGTAGATTTGCACAGAACTGATTTCACTGCAGAACAGCAGTGTAGGCCACTTAAGCATTGCCTAAGATAGATTCATCTCTTTTACATTCGATATATCTAGTAATGGTCACTGAACAATATGTGGTCTGTAATAAGGCTTTTATAGTTTAAAATTTAAATACTGTTGTTCAAAACAACATGATGCAACTCTTTTTCTTGGTTTAGAATTATGAGTTACAGAAGGTCCTTCATAGAAATTTTAAAGACAATCCGAGAGCATTTCTTTAAATATGCGTCTAATTTCGCGTTTTTTTTTCATTTTTGAATCTTTAGGATAATTCAACGCCTAATAAACACAATCTGCCAGTTCTAGAAGTACAAATTTTGTCCAGCGATAGCACAAAGAACGCCTTAATACTGAGAAAAAAATTTAGACTCAGGTTCTTGCTTCTTTTACCATTATTGTACCAAAAGCTGACATTATTGCAATGCCTTACTTTTCCCAGCAAAGTTTGCGAATTTTTTACTGCACAATATGGGATCCAAAATATTTTTGCGTTCATTCCAACAGAAACGTTTGCCTCAGTTGCGACGTTACTGTTGTAAGATTGTGGTGAGGGAGCCGCGTTACAATCCCGAGGCCCTAACATCGGTGCAACTACCACGGAAGCCACGCCGGAGTCGTCGCCTTGCCGGCTAGGGACCGCTGACAAGCACCATGCAACCGGCAGATGGGCCATGAGCCGTGTGAGGTGTCGCTGCGATCCAGGCTGCAGACCGGCCTGCGGGCGCGGCCAACAGCTCCTCCCAGCATTAACGGGAGTCTCGGACTTTCGCAGGAGTGGACTTTCGCAGGCTAAGACGACGTTGAGTGGTTGACCTGCTACCAACGGGTGAGAGGCTATATCCAATGCGACGCCGTCGCTCAGCTAGCAAATGTGGTTTGTTTGCTTACTCATAGTGCTCTGGTCTGGTTCGAGAACCACGAGGACTCCACAACAACCTGGAAACGCTTCGCTACGGAACTGCAGCAATGTTTCGGCGGCAACCTCGCGCGACAAAAGCGGGTCGTAAAAGCGCGTGACACCGCCTCCACTTACCGGGCACAACCTACATAGAGGAGGTTCCCTAGTTAAAACCACCAACGTTCATATATCTGACGCAGATACAGTTAGAGACTTTGAAGGGGATTGCAGACGATGTTTATAATTCTCTGATTGAGAAATATGACTTCGCAGCGGTCTCAGCTGCCATTCGGCAAGTCCGCACATTCGAGGCGTTTAAGGCTCATCGCATTACTTCCAAATTTGGGCGCCTGGCCAATGTCCCAACTGTGGCCAGCGTTGAAGACAGCTTCATGGGTTTGTCAATGACGATCCGACAGATCGCATGGGGCGCACCATCCGTGTCCTCTGAAGTTACTGTTTCTCCACGGGCTTCTTGCGCAGTCCACTCGATGCCAGAGATTAGTTAAGTGAATGGCCTAACATCAAGGTTCGATGGCCCTGGTCTTCCGACTCCCTACTGTTCACTATTGTCTGACTTTCAATCCCACCACTATCCGTACTATGAATACTATTCACGGCCATCTGCCCACTCTTTCCGACGCCCAGCCAGAAGGCCTGAAGACGTGTTTAGGTACTCATTGCGTCCTGCCTCATCGAAGTCTTCGTAGTAACAAGGACTTCGACGCACCGCTTCCCTGTGCCACCGCTGCGTCATCGAGGGGCACAACGCTCGCTACTGCCACCGCCGTTCACTGATTAGCTACAAGCGACCCGTCAACCGTGCTCCGCCAGTAATCCTTCATACAGTCCTTCTTGGCGATGGCCATCGACGTCGAGCGACGGTTCCCGGATCGACGGACCATGCAACCGCTCTATAAATACCGACCGCAGTTTCCCTCCAGCGCTTTCCTTCTCTGCGCGCCGTTCTTTGTCACCACGGCGGCATTCCCAATCGCCTTCGCCGGGAAACGAGTCAGCGCGGCCGCTGGAGGTGAGGCCGCTATCGACTGCGCTGCCTTTAGAAATTCCTCGAACAGTTCTTATGTTGAAGAAAGTTTATGTGGTTGTGGATAGTGTGCCCACAATCGCTTTCGCTGATGCGGGTGCCACCATAGTCATTATGAATTTACCATTTAGGAACTTGTTAGGCTGAAAAGTTGTTTCCTTGGAACCGAAATATGAACGTTCATGGCGCGGGAGGTCAGCTATTATGTGCTCTTGGGATGTGCATTGTTGCAGTGTACCTCGACAGAATGGCATTCACGGCGGAGTTTGCGGTTCTCTCCACATATACACACGATGTTATTCTGAGTATCGGTTTTGTGCGCATGTGGGAGGCTACTGTCCACTGTCACTCTGGGGAACTCTGCGTTGACGGTTCTCTCTTCCGCCTGGACTCTGAGAAGTGCCACTAGCTCCTAAAGATGTGTTTTGCATATCTGAGTACACCTGTGTGCGTCCGCTGTCTACGATGTGCGTCCCAGGTTCTTGCCCGAGCCTTGCTTTCGGTGCCTTTGATGTTGACGTGACGCTGCTCTAGTGTACCTGAGCCAAGACACTCATTTCTGTGCCGGATTGCGTGGTGTCAGAATTCCAGGGCTTCGAACGATTGTGGGCCATCAAAAGTTGGCCGCGGCTTGTGCTTTTGCCGGCCAACATAAGATTTCCACGTGCAGCCGAAAAGGACCTGAACCGGTGGCTTTGGTTGAAGACGCACAAGACGAAGTTGTTGCTGCGCTGTCTATGGACTCACAACTGCGTCGCATGATTACAAAATCGGTGAAATATGAACACCGTGATGCTTTGGCGGCCTTGCTGGTTAAGTACTCTTCTATATGATTTTGCAGATTCCAGCGCTTCACCCAAAATCCCCTATGTCATGTACACTGCATTTGATTGACACCCGCTATTCACACCCCATTTGACCGAAGCAGCATAGAATGTCACCAAGAGAACGCCAGGTGATGTGTGAACAAGTTCGGGATGTGTTCCAAAATGGTTCTGTACGAAAGCCCTGAAGTCCTTGGGCCGCCACCTTCGTTGGCGAAGAAGAAAACTACTACATGGCCCTTTTGCGTAGGCTACTGTCGCTTAAAATCTGTACCAAAGGAAGACGTGTACACCCTTCTGCGGATTGATGACGCAATCGACTGTCTATTCTCCGCCTCATACTTTTCATCCATCGATCTGCGGTAGGGCTATTAGCAGATGTCCATATGAATTTAGCATAATGTCTTTTGATTTCTGCAATGCTCTTGCAATTTTAGAGAGATTTATGGACGTTTTCCTACATGGCAGGAAATGGCAAATCTCTGTTTGCTACCTCGATGATGTCATTTTTAGCCGGACATTCAATGAGCGCAACGAACGCCTCACCCTTGTGGTGAACTGCCGGAAGCACACTGGTCCGGTACTTAATTCGAAGACGTGTCGCTTTGATGAATATCAGACATTGGTGGTCCGCCGCCTCGTTGACGGTGCAGGTGACTGACCTGACGACCCCAAGAAGACCGCGGCTATTGAAGCTTTTCCCACGCCTCAGACTATAAAGGACCTTCGAAGTTTTCTCGAACTCTCTTCGTATTTTCTCCGCTTTATGTCCCGTTTTGCAGACTTCACCAGGCACTCACGTGCCTCCTTAACAAAGACTCTCCATACGAGGGGACATCTGAGTGTGACTGCGCCTCGCCAAGTTAAGTTCGTTCTAACATTGAATCCAATTCTACGCCATTTCAACCTTTCGGCTCGAACGGAATCGCATACTGGCGCCAGTGGTTTTGTCATTTGTGCTGTGCTGATTCTGCGTTATGGCGACAAGGAACACTCCTTGCGCTAGTTTTCACCGTTGAGCAGCTTCATTGCCATGGTCCTCTTCCATGCAAGAGTTTAATAACACAGTTTCATACAGGAGTGGATGCCGACAAGCTTATGCGTACTGTCTCTCGGTTTTCCCGTTGTGTCGCGAGACGGTGCGGGCAGGGCAATTCATTTTTTGTTTATTCCAATCTAACCTCTGTCTCTAGGTTCTAGCCTGTTATGCGTAAGTGGTGCAGCCAAGGGCTTAATATTTTTCAATCTTTTTAGGTTGCCCGAACCTAATATATGTCTCTCGGGTGCAGCCGTTATACATAGGGCCACTGGCAGGGACACTTTATTTTTCTTTCTTTTTATAGTCCCCCAATACTTTTTGTCTCTCGGTCGCCGCTGGCCACGGCAAAGTGTGAAGCCGGTACGTTTGACAACTCTATCGCTGCTGTGGTCCCTCAGTTTCCTGATGCCCCTACGTTCCACGATGAGCAACGGAAGGACCAGCAGTTAAAGCCGATATTTACAGCTGCGCAGGCCCCTATAGCTTCCAGTACACTGTGTACGAGATCGACATTGGTACTTAAGGCCTATTGTGCCACTGGTCTCCGCTTTCATCTCGCGCTGCCTGCCAGCCTATGGGCCTCTTTTTTGCGCGTCATGCATGATGACCTGACTTCGGGACATCTAGGATCTGCGGGGATATTCTAGAGCACCAAGAATGTTTATCCTGTTGGCGCATGCGTGATACAACCGAGAAGTATGTGGCTAGTGTGCCCAGTGCGCCAGTCATCAGCGCCCCACTGGTGCCACTCCTGGGCACCTCCAGTCTGTGACGCCTCCAAGGCATCTTTTTCAGAAGTTAGGTGTAGACCTCTCGATTTATTTTCCTAAGTCTCGTACTTGCAACCACTGGATCGTCGTCTTTACTCATTACCATTCTCTTTACAGTGAGACAGGTGCTCTCTTGGCTACCGCACATAAGGTATGGGTCTTTCTTCTGCACTCTGTTAATTGACGCCATAGGCCCTCGCAAGTTTTTATCAGATAGATAGGCCGCCAGTTCACCGCCGATGTCGTCGAAGAACTTCATTTGTGCACATCGCAATTCCGTCATTCTACCGTCCATTATCCACAAACTAATGGTTTGATGGAACGAACCAACCGGACACTCATCAACATGCTCTCTATTTATTATGTCGCCTGCTATCACAAAGACGCTCTCTGTTCCGCTATTTATCACATATGCATACATCTCCGCTAGATACGATACAACCAGACACAGTCCGTTCTTCCTCGTCTATGTCCGCTCTCATCGGACATACACTCTGCCGCCCTCGCACCAATGCCTGACTATCCCAGAGAGCTTCGCCTGCAATGAGGGAAGTGTTACGGACTGACGGAATTCTAACGACGGGTAAGAAAGCGGAAGCAAGGACGAGGAGGTTGAAGTGGGTTAGCCAGTTCGACCCGGCCTTGCGGCACCTGGACTGCGTCTCGCTCGACTGTGTTCCTGGCCTGGTGAACTGCCTAGGTCGTCTCGATTGCGACGTTATGGTGTGTGTGTGTGTGGGGGGGGGGGGGGGGGGGAGGCGCGTGCGTATGCTTAAATACAAAAATTAAATATTTACGCTTGACAGTGTGGAGAAGTGAGTCTTGTTTTTGAGCTTATTCGCCTCGTGGATTTTATTTTTTGAAACCTGCACAAAGGTGGGCTTTTCAGATACAACTTGAACGGCTCACAACTCCTCAGAACTATCATCTCCGCGAAGGCAGCAGAGCCTCCATCTTTATTAGTTTTTCGGTGCTTTCACGAGCTTTTATTTTTACTCTAGAACCCTCTTTTATGAAAGCACCTGTCTGCTCGTACGTCTCACACTGAAACGTCCAAGACTTCCGTTTTGTGTTTTATAGCAATACAATACCAGTTCATCCAATAAACTTTCTTCTGCGTTGTGTTTTTAAGCTGGCTTCACTTTGTGCCTGCTTTCTGGCTGGAGCGTATGCTGGCGCTTCTGTAGATTCGCACGTGAAACTTTCGCCACAACGCTGCGCAGTTTATAGCGTGGTGCTTAAAGCAAGCGTTGAAAATATATATTTTTGTCAATGCGCTTACCTTCAGTCTTGTACCCGTCCACGTTGGCTTTGACATGGACCAGCTTGGCGTAGATCCGCCGAGCCTCGCACTGACGTTGAATGAAAAATACACCTACGCTCTCACTTCGGGCGTACCCACTCGCTGGAAAAAACAGAAATCAAGCTACTTTTCAGTACATCAATGGCTACATCCAACGGTGAAAATTTTATTGCTTTGAATTTAAAGCTAATTTAATCTCGTGAGTAACAACACCAAACAGCATGCAGCTTCGTGTTTTTTAGTTGTTTTTTTTAGCAGCGCATAAAAATGAATTCCCGTAAGGTATGAACTCTTGAATGTGAGCTGAAGGTAGTGAACTGCGCATAAATATACCCTGGACGTTTCTTAAGCCGTGTAATATTTCTGCCAACATATATTAAATCTGTTAATTTGTCTACAGTTAAGCAGCGCATGAGAGCTAAAACCCGGAAAAAAATGGAAAAATATTAAATGTGCGGCTTCCCTTTCCTGGCCTCTTTGCGCTTCCACGTCGTTGGACAGGCTCTCGCCGAGATTTTATACTTTTATAGCTGAATAATAAAAACGCAGGATTCGTGGGCATCACAGGAATAGCTGCTCGGTCCTATCACCTTAGTTGAGTTTGTAACTTAAAAATACGAGCTTATAACTACAAGGATATGTGCATGAAACACGTACCATTGGAGTCAAATGACTTGCACCTCCCTTCTGGAGAAAGCATTCCGAGACGCAAGAAGGACAGCGTCGTGGCTGGCTTGAGGAATATATTGGACCCGCCCACAATAGCCGCATCGCACTGTCCCGCACGGAGGGCCAGCAGAGCGTGGTTAAGGGCTATCATTGCCGAAGAGCACGCCGTGTCGACTGTGACGCTTGGCCCTGAAAGCACATTAAAAAACAAAATGTACGAGAAATGCATTTCATTTCAGGCTAAGTCGCTTAAATGCGGAATGTTCTGAACAATGCCGCAGATTTGTTCTGTTGCTGAGGTAATGACACCCAGCGTTGGCTTCACAAGCCCGTTTTCTCTATACGTCTCGTCTTGCAAAGCGAATGACCTAACGCACAAGCACATGGCGGGGGCAACGGGGTACTCTCTAAGCCACTAATATATTCTAGTCTGTCGACAAGAGCACAATAAGAGAATCAATGAGAAGTGCACATAGCAATAGAAAAAATCAGGAAACAGAAAACACGTGACGAATGGCCTCAAAGGTGAAGGGAGTGTAGAAAAAACTGCCCTTCAAGGTAAATAACCGCTAACGATGGTTGGTGAGGACAGATTCACGGCTCCCAGAACACTGACGCATGTGAAAATTTCTGGAATTCTGGAAATTTCGAGCGTGACGTCTACGCTATTTAAGGCGCATGGGCAAAAATTTGTGCAGCCGAATTTCTTGGGTTCTAAAATTTCCCGTCTTTGCGGCCGTGAAGTGCTTTCATTTGCATTGCGCGATGAGAAATCCTGGGCGCATGAAGGGCGTGAGGCGCTAGGTCAGGAAGACCTCAGGAGTCTGCAGTGCTCCATAATTATTTTTCATTCGCCGTAGGCTCTCGCTTACCTTTGAAGTCGAAAGAATAGGAAATACGATTGGAGAACATGGCCCGCCCACTTCCGAGGACGCTGTAGCCGTCGACCTTGTCTGTGTCCACATTGAAAGCCTCTTCTGACTCGACGTAAAAGGAGCCAATAAAGACGCCCACTTTGCGTCCTCGCAGTGTTTCGGGGTCGTAGCCAGCGTCGACGATGGCTTCGTACGTGGTCTTCAGCAACAGGCGGATCTGGGGGTCCATGAGGTGCGCCTGCTTGGGATTCACGCCGAAGAACTGTGCGTCGAACTTGGTGAGGTCGCGAATCTTTCCCATTCGCTCTGGCAAGCCCAGGTGGCCTACAGTAGAGATATATTGAAAAATTTGCATATAAAAAATGAACTGCTTCTTTTTGGCGCTGGCAAGAATTTCCTTTTGTGCCAGGTACTTATCTGGCCCCCACCCCCCGCTGGAAATATTTTCCATAGAAGTAATTACAGCTATACTGAAAGATTGCAGTTCTTTGAGAGGTAATCACTACAGAAGTTTGGTAAATCTTGGCACCCTCTCTGTGGCCCTGCACGAAAAAAACGCTATGAACGGAACAAGCACAGAATGAATTCACGAGCGTTGACATTCAATTGGTAGCCCTTAATCAGGAAGCTCTCGTTCATAGAGAGGGGCTCTATCAACGCTCCACCAAATAAATTTGTGTTTGCTTGCCCCAGAGTGCTTCGCACTCTTTTAAAATTACTGTAGGCCAACAAGCCGAACATACCACATAACACAGAGTACCTCTGTTGAGCACATGTGGTGCTTCTTCAAAAACTTAGTTCACCGATGTATAAGCGATTTTGTGCCAAGAAAACGGAAAATTTTGCGCACTAGCAATCCTTGGATGACAAAAGATATTGCGCGTCTGGGACGTAAGCTTAATAAAGCGAGACAACAACACTCAAAGCATCCTTCATCGGCCACTGCAGATAAGATTTCCATGCTACGCCTGTCGTTGCGGAACGCTGTCAATACATCCAAACACCAATTCCGCACTGTACGTATGAAAAATTTCCTTGTTTCTTCTCCAAGCAAGTTCTGGCAACATCTCGCGCCACGCAAGAAATTGATTCTTGGCCTTTCGGCAGATAGTGCGGGTATGCACGACAAGTTAGAAACAGCGCAGGCGCTCAACCAGTACTTCAGCTCGATATTCACTCACGATGACGGCTGCAAGCCACATTTTTCTTCCTTTGATGATCTGGCACCAATCAGTGACATTTGCATAACTGAGGAAGGTGTGCTAGCTCTTCTGCTTAATTTGGACACAAAGAAGTCGCCAGGGATTGACGAAATACCTAATGCCTTTCTGGTGCGGTACGCTGAATGGTCCGCCAAATATTTAACTTTAATATTTAGGAAATCACTAAACTGCTCTGAAATGCCAAGTGATTGGAAACACGCAAAAATCACCCCGATTTCCAAAGACCAACACAAATCAACACCTTCTTCCTACCGGCCAATTTCTCTTTTGTGCACTTCAGTAAAATTGCTTAAACACATCATCTGTAAACACTTGACTAACTTTCTCGAGGAGAACCACGTCCTTGATAATCGCCAGCACGGGTTCCGTCGCGGTCTCTCCGCAGTAACACAGCTTATTGCAACAGTCCACGATTTAGCGGCAGCACTAGATAGGCATAATCAAGTTGATATTGTTTTTCTTGATTTCGAGAAAGCATTCGATCGTGTGTCTCATCAAAAATTACTGCAGAAGTTAAAGCCTATGCTGAAACACGAGTGCCTACTCTCATGGATCGAAGCCTATCTTTCGCATAGACGTCAAAAGTGTGGTTGTTGATAGTGTCCTCTCTGATGCTGTCCCAGTAGAGTCCGGTATTCCGCACGGCTCAGTCTTGGGTGCCCTTTTCTTTCTAGTATTTATTAATGACATAGTTCACAACGTACATGTTAAAATACGGCTTTTCGCAGACGATTGCATACTTTATCAAGAAATTTCTAGCCCTGAAGATCAACTCCTTTTAAGCGATTCACTGTCTGCAGTAGAAAAAATGGTGCTCCACGTGGCAAATGACTTTGAATTCCAACAAGACAGTAGCGATGACTGTGACACGTAAAAAGAATCCTTTTAGTTTTACATACCGCTTAGCCAATGAGCCCCTCTTAGTTGTCAACGCTTTTAAATACTTAGGAATTCAGATAGTCTCAGACCTTCGATGGAACGAGCACATATCGTATATAGAAAAAAGCTCTAAGACAACTGCACTACTTGAGAAGAACGCTGGCACAATCCACACAAGAAATAAAGCTTTTAGCTTACAAAACATTTGTTCGGCCAATGTTGGAATATGCTGCGCCAGTGTGGGATCCCTGGACCGAAAGTAAGAAACTTAAAATAGAAAATGTCCAACGCAAAAGCTGCTAGATTTTTCTTTAATTGTTACATTTGGAATATTTCCCCAACAGCCCTACTGCAAACCGCAGGACTTGAACACCTGGCCATGCGTCGTCATCGAGAAGAATTAAAGTTATTCTACTTGTATTATAACAATAAACTAACAATAGAGGAAGGAATTTTAGTTGAGCACACATCTCGACACCCTACACGCTCTTACCATACTAAGAAAGTTGCCGCGTTTTCATGCAAAACTAATGTATTTAAGTATTCGTTCTTTCCCCATACTATTATTAAGTGGAATGGTTTACCTGCTGATGTTGCCAATTCCGAATCGGTGAATTTATTTTTACAAGCTCTGAAGGATGTATAGGGCTCTTATGTATCCTTGTTTTGGGCCAAGTCCGATGCCTTCGTTTGCTGCCAGGATCGATGTCATCATATGTTCTATGTCTTTGTAACCGATTTTATGTTTTATGTACTGGTTTTTGCTCTGTTCGCTATCTGCTTCTTTTGCAATGTACTTGTCATTTTTATCAATATGTTTGTACCCCACTGCTGCCTGAGGCCTGTAACACAGGCCGGCAGTATTTGCTAAATAAAATAAAATAAAAATATACATTTGCGCTGCCTGAAAGGTCACTATTTGATAATGCCATTTTTTAGAATAACGTTTTTTGCTGTATATGCCTCTATGCACTTTCTTGCACTATTTGATGTGCCCAGATGATCATAGAGTCTGTGTAAGCCATTCGAAAAATCAGTGATTGCAACTGCACAGAAATTAAAGAAAGAATAATCGCGAACATCTCTAGATCTGTGAGCACTCTTTTTTGTATAGTCAAGGATTTTACCCTGCATTATTGTTAAGATGTACGCAGCAATACACGGTAGCTGCCAAAACTCAGTAAGGAACTGTAAAGCCGCCTGGAAGCTCAGACGTACCTCGAGGCCAGCGAGCTTCGTCAACTGTAACTAAGTCGACACCAGAGTACAACTTCTCCTTAAGATCAACGAGATGGTCCGCTTGCGGAAAGTGGGCCGACAGGCCACTGATCACAAATTCTTCGGCATTCATTGCCATGTTGCACTGCAAAAGAGGGCACGCAAATCAGAGTATTACTGATAAAAGCGAATACTGCCCAAAGGCCATCGAGCGGCTCCAGTTATCTCTTTGATACCAGAAAAAACTTCCACAGCACGAGCTCGTCTTTGTGAACATCAGACTAGTATAATGATAGAAGCAGAACATGCGATGCTATGTGGGTAATGTGGAAAACCTTTTTTCTTGTTAACAAGCACGGACATGCGGCAGTCACATCTGGCGTGTTTGCGTACGACGTAATCTTGAAACAGAGAGCAAAAATAACCATTCTTCGGGAAGTAAAGTTTCCTTAGAGCCGGTAAATTGGTGATACTGAGTATCTGGACGTGCGTCATGAAACGCGCCGGCGCTGCACGAAGCGGTGTCCACTTTGTAGCCAAGATATGCTACGCTCGCCGCGCCCTCAGCCCAGCAGGCTGTTGGTGTTTTAAACAGGTGTATCAAGTAACGGAAGATTACGTCGACAAAAGCGATAAAAAGCAGCGCATGTCAACATAGCTAAGGGAATTCACAGAGAAGTGATGGGGCTGCCTATCGCAGAAAGGAAAGAAGCCGTGACGCCGTTTCCCGAAAAAGGACAATTCTCAAGTCCCAAATGCCCCGCCGCGGTGGCTCAGTGGTTAGGGCGCTCGACTACTGATCCGGAGTTACCGGGTTCGAACCCGACCTAGGCGGCTGCGTTTTTATGGAGGAAAAACGCTAAGGCGCCCGTGTGCTGTGCGATGTCAGTGCACGTTAAAGATCCCCAGGTGTTAGAAATTATTCCGGAGCCCTCCACTACGGCACCTCTCTCTTCCTTTCTTCTTTCACTCTCTTCTTTACCCCTTCCCTTACGGCGCGGTCCAGGTGTCCAACGATATATGAGACAGATACTGCGCCATTTCCTTTCCCCCCAAAACCAATTATTATTATTAAGTCCCAAAGGCATTGACAAAATCCAGGCAGGCTTCGCTCCACAATCAAGCAGCATTCTCCAGAATCTTTCGTGGTGCCATTAAAGGGCCGCATAGACGAAAGCCTTGATAAAGCTGCTCCTATGTTCCCTGCACGACGAGGACAACACAGCAGGTAAACATGACGCCGTGAAAGTGACTGCTGGAGCTTTTTAACTCACATGGAAAGCCATTGGAACTGTGGAGCACCATCGGTGCAGGCTCTAAACTTTACCTAAGGGAACCGGAAAGTGGGTTTGAACTATGGCCCTTTTCGGTAAAATAACTTCAAGAAGACAATGTTTTGATATTGAGCCATGCTCTAGCTTCTTCGTAAGATTAGCATATACTGAGATGTTCAGAGACCTATTTCGTGGCCGCAAAGTAGTAAATAAACTCCGGGTACTGAAATTTTGTGTGCATGTATAGCGTATATTTTCTTAGTCAGTTGCCGTTGCTCAGACAACACAGTGAAGCGGTCCTCTAGAGAGGGTTTACGGCTTAATGAACGCGGTAAGTCTCGGTATCTATATGTAGTCAGCAGCCAAGTTGATCGCGTTGGGAGCAGATAGCTTCGCTCTATTCCGTTTTCTCGAGAAACCGTTACGACTTAGCGCACTATGAAACACAACGCTCTGTGCAGCTCTATTTTGCTTCAGAAATCAGACTGGCGATGAAATAAGAAACTATACAGTCATTTCAAGCTTAGACTACACAACGAAAAACCTGCTGCTTTACAACAACTTGAAGAGTTTAGAATTATGACCGACTGAACACGGCTTTTTAATCACTGCACTGTGAGGTAAGTTAGATGTGATAAATCGGAACTAGAGGAGGAGATATAATCGTAAAAAATATATATTGCACAAGGGAGTGCCATGCCTTGGTGTTTCTTATTCCAACTGTTTGTTACTGCTTCGCCTGGACATCTTTCCTCCTTGTTCCTTTCGGCTTTGTGTGCACAGGAGTATGAAGGGGCAAAACAGGGCATTTTGTTACTATGTGCCCTCTAACTTTCATAATCATATTATTTGAACATTAGTTAACGTCATCTACCACATGTCAACTGCAATAAAACTTAAAAGTGAGCAGGTTGGTCTTTTGTAAGGAAATAAAAAAAATATTTTGACTCGAGCCTTTTTGAACACGAAAGTACTCGAAGCAGCGCGAAATTCTGCACGCCACATTTTTTAAAGCTATGCAGTTCCAACGGTCAACCACCCTGCATTATGGTAAAAATTTATTTGTTACTTTTCGTTATTTTTTACCGCACTCAAAGATTCAGAATGTTTGTACATGGAGTTCATGTAAGGCATTCATTTTAGAAGCCAACGACACGTGTGGAAAAAGGTGGCACAGTAGCGTGCAGCAGGGCCTAAAATATGTGGCTTAGAGGCTAAAAGAGAGAGAACCGGAACACTAGAACAGAAAAGGACTGTGAAGCAGGCAGGAAACTGAAAACAAAATCGCGTAGCTAGGCTACTCACAAAGCCTGGCTGTTAAACAACCAAGTCTTTACCGAGTCATAGAACCAAACAGCAGTCTAAGCTGCACAGATTAAGTGTTTCCTATGGTAAGAGGCTTGATATCTTGAGATTTACTGTCCCAAAAGTACTCTGGTTGTGGGGACGTCATGATTTAAGAAGATTGCATTGGTGCATTGGTGCCTATGGTGCCAAGTTCGCGTTGAATGACTGCAAAACTGCATATCTTATATTTTCATGCGTGTTTCATTTTGTCGCGCACAGACTGCGACATTTTAAATTTGTGGTATTAGGGCGAAACTATTTGTTGCTTGTTTGCTTATGCTCAAAGCAGTCGGCACCCGACTTGAGCACTATGTGTATGAAACGAGATGAGACCAGATTTATCTTGAATTATCATAGACGCGTCAAACTGTTTCAACGCTGATATTGTGAAATTGTTCCGAAGTCCTACACTAAGACCTCTTTAATTGCATATGTTCTGTTTGCAGCAGTGAAATCCAATATTGAAGCATATCAGTTCCCCTATTTCTGCTTCTGTTGACTTTTGAGAAGGGCGTACGCATTAGTCAAAGAACATTTCTTTGTGCAAGCTATTCAAATAGATTCTAGAAGCTATTCTTGAAATTCACAGCTAATGCTGAAATGTGGACTTTTTTCATAACTTTTGTTTCTTATCGCCTGTCTGTAGAGTCTAGGGGGCTTTTACTGTTTTTATTTCCAATTACACATCCTCGTGGAAGCTTCGGCTGCTTTGTAGTCCTGACTGAGTGTGAGAGCGAAAGCCCTAATTTATTTATTTTTGTTCTTCTTGTTGAGTTTTGTAACAATTACTGCCACTTCTTCAATATTACTGAAGAATTTGTATGCGGTTAGAGATTATGAATGTAATACCGCATGAAAATATATTTTTTTTCATTGTGCCCTGTTTATCGCAACCACGACGCGGTCATACCACTACCACGGAAGCCGAGTTAGAAGATTTATTCCCAATAGACGTGACGAGATTTCTGAGGACACATCGTGATCACAAGCACCAACTTCTGCGTAGTCGAAGATACTTCATGATATTTATGGCACATAATCTCGAAACTTAGCCCTCAAGTTTAAAACAACTTGAAAACTTAACCGTCAAGTTTAAAACTTAGCCCTCAAGTTTTATAACAACTGCAATCTTTGAGGGCATCCTCCGGTAGTTGATCGCACACATGGGGCAACTGGCACCACACATGTTCAAACGTCCTCCCTTCGCTTTAAAACAATCCTGTGTGAATAACACATCGGAGCAAGTAATGCTCATGTCAATCGGCCAGTTCGCGGCATCTGCCCAGGTTGCACACTCAGTTTAGGTAATCGAGTTAGAGAACTCACCAAATTGAGAAAGCAGACCTAGTCGTCTTCACTCAGCTGTTGCAAGAGTTGTGTCAGCATGCTGTGGTCGAGGTCCCGATCACCTAGAAGATAGCAACCTTCTATGACTTCCGAAGCTACTGTATCCGATTCCCCTAAAAAACCTCTCTGACGCGCCTGCGCAAAGCAAACGTTCTGCTTACGTATTTGAACTCCACCTACCTAGTTTCCACCGGCTGAACTCACTACCTCTCCTCTCAATAAATTTTACTTTCTGTCTGCTGTGAAACGTTATATTAATAGAGAGCACGCTTTAAATCCCAACCCCTCACAGGCCGTTAAGGTTCTTTCAGACGTCTATGACACATGAACATCCTGTGAGCCAGCTGCAGGCGTGCCTAAGGGCATCGTCCCCAGCGCTTGCTAAATAAACCAGCTTTAGTCCATCACACCAGTGCGTATGAAGCAAAGACCACATGTTCAAAAATACATGTTCAAAAATAACTGCGTGAAAAAAGAGTCCGAAAGGGGAGAAGAAGACAGGACAAGCGCTAACTCTCAACTGAAGTTTAATCACAGAAAACAGAAATGTAAAGAGATTACAGGCAACAACTAAACAACAAAGCCACAAGGCAGGCGCAACTGCGTTGGGTCAAGATAGGCAACATCACTATCACGCAGGAACAGAGATAGTTTGCTGACACGCAATGCAGGTTTTGTTTCGACGATTTCTCTGGTCATTTGTACGGGGTGCTCATACAATATGTCACAATACTTGAAAGAAGGAGAATAGGATTGATATTCTCGGCAAGGATCGACTAAATTAGTAGAGCAGTTAGAATCTAATCAGTTGTGATGTTCTCTGACTTTTTCACTAATACACTGTCCCGTTTGCGCATTGTATGTTTTTCCGCAGGACATAGATATTTTCTAGACTACGCCCTGAGAGCACGGCAGCAAAACCTTTTTATCATGCTTGATCCCACAGGTTGCTACAGATTTATCAGGATTCCGAGCCTTATGTTCTGCAAATGAGCAAATTCTATTGAGCTTGTTTGGTGCCGAGAAAACATCAGCAATATTATACCTATGGGCCACATTTTGAAGCCCATGTGGCAGGCTGTCTACATAAGGAGGGACTGCTGCGAACATTTAATTTTACATTTTTGCTGTGAAAAAGGCGGCAAAGCCGAAGTTTTCAGCTTTTTACTAATTTTATTGCAACCTAAAGTGATGACTTCATCTGGGTATCCTGCATCCGTCAGTCTATTAGCCTGATCATCGAAGCTTTGTTTCATAGCATGGTGACATGATTTGGACAACGTCGATGACAAGAATGAAACAACAATTCCACTTTTTACTGTCTTTGAATGATGCGATGTATAGTTCAGCAATGGTTTTTCGGCCCATGGTAAGTAGTTCCAAAAAATGTATTCATTCTGTGTAGTCAAATACAAGTCTGACATTTTCATCTGGTAATCGACCGGAACTTCAGTGGGGAACAACAAACCACGTAGATTTGCGTCTAATACTTCTATCAAAGCACACATGTGTCTAGAAAAGTTCGTTTGTTCAATTAAGAAATTCATTAACGCATCTGAATATACACGACATCATCTAACCCAAGTTTTTTGGATGCCTCGATCCGCGAATAAGAGAAAAATATCACGTAGTACAGCCGGCATTCTAGAACCTATACAAACGCCTGCTTTTAGCATAGAGTGCGCCTTCCCAATCAATGATGGTATACTTCACACAAAATGACAGCAGCTCAAGAAGCCTAGCTACTGAAATGCCACATATACTTGGTAATTGTTCCTCGTCATTGTCTGAACCTTGAAACGAAAGACGTCAATTCGTTGTGAGCAAGAGTGTAGAACAAATCTACTACATCTGTGCTGAAGGCTGTACACAAACCTGGATTTTCCTGCTGTAAAAAAAATACGACAAACTCAGAGTTGCGACTTTAAGGGCATCATCAGTAGCCAATGTCAAATGCTTCTATAAATAGCCGGAAGCTTCATATTGCCATGTGATCTTCCCCCTCACAATTGCCCTGAACGGCATTCCTGATTTGTGCATCTTGCCAGGGAAGAAAATCTTTAAACAGTTGCGTTTTGCATTTTTTATACCGTCTTTAAGGCGTTCCTGATTCAAATTTTCAACTAAGTGCGTAGCCTTGGATTTTACCTTATCTAGATTTGCCGAGACCAGCCGAAATTTCTTTTGGGTGGCTACCATCGTTTTATCCGCAACAACAATTCAGGTAAGAAGACAAAACAACCCTCTTTAGCAGCATTTTCCAATCGCAAGTTTTTCGAGACTAGGAAGTTGATCACTGAGCTAAACCCCTCCGCATGTTTGACTGAATTTGACGTGCTAGCCAAAACCACAGTACACTGCTCAACGCATCTGGCGCGATAAGCGTCCTGTACCATGACGAGAAATCAATCGCGCGGGAGTCCCCTTTTATTCCTTTCGCAGGTGCCGCAGAACTTCTGGCCCATCCGAAGTGCGATTTCAGAATTGGTGTATCACCAAAGATAATCACTTTTCCAGGTTCAGTGATGTTCCCTTCCTTGCGGGACATGCGCACGGCTGTAGACCTATGTACTTCGGTTTTTGTACGCTTTGGCATAATATCGTTTATATCCAACTCTCTGCCCTGTGTCCGTTTCTTAACTCTCGACGTGGTTTCTTTTGGCGCTTTCGTTCAATCCATTTTCAAGTCATGGATCTGTGTCGCAGCCTTATAGATACGTGCAATAGGGAATTTGTTATTTATAACTGCGGATCTTTTACGGCTCAGTCGTCTCGTCAGGGAGTGCACATGAGAGTAATGAAAGTAATTGCAGGGCAAGGTTTGTTTGCTGTATTTAAACTGAATTTATAAGCCCCAGGAAGAGGGCAAAAAAGAACGAGGCGCAACGCAAGAGAAGAACGGGGACTACTATGTACAAAAAGTGCGCACTGAATGCACAAATGAATGAAGGGAACACGCATGCGAACCAAACATAGAGCAAGTACAAAAACAATGACAGTGCGAACAAAGAGACGGATAGTTAGTGGATGCCAATAGAAAAAAACTGCGGCATTATTATCATCAAGCGCTAGTTTTAAACATGAAGTATAAAAGTGAGAGGGACATTTCTTCAGTGACAGCGTATAGCAACGCAATAGCGTAGAGTTAGTGTACACCAATGAAAATGTAATTTATTGATTCAATCTGCACTTCGTTTCTTGTGATTTGCTACAAGCTTATGAGATATGGCTTCCAAGCGCCCTTTTCAATTCTCCCGCTTGTTAAAGCGATTGGCTGGTTGCTTGCGAGTTTGCGGTTCAAGGCGTTTTTTTTATATGGGCTTCGTTTGATCGGGGTACAACAATGATGACGTACTGAGAGGTATTTGGAAAAAAATAATGGTGCCAGGGCTGAATTTCAGGAATGCCGTTTTGTGCCCAAGCGCAGAAGTGAAGTCCAGATTAGAACTAAATCAGAGAGCTGTTGTAAGATTAGCACGAGGTTCCCACGGGAATACCAAAAGCGAGGCAATACAGTGGGATATTGGGTGGGTATCGCTCGAAGCACGGAAAGCTTAGAGTAAAATATTTTATGCAAACGCTTGAGGAAACTGCAGACAATGGCACGTGGGCAGCTAAGGTATTTAATTACTTATACAGAAAGAGCGTTCGCTTGGAATGGCGGAAAAAGACAAGGAAACTAAATACAAAGTATGCAGGTCAAAGAGACGGAGAACTAAAGAGCGTTAAACAACACGTAAAAATTGCAGAAGGTAAAAATTGGAATAATTAAACAGAAAAGAAGCAGAGTGTTATATATGCCTGTCGGCCACTGTTATTCGAAGTCGCCAGAGCACGGTCTTATCACTTTCGGCTCCTCATGTGAGGCGAGTGCAGCGCGTACGGCCCTTCCACGCTACATGATAGGCCGTGAAAGAATCAAACCAAGAGACGGTAATTCTTCCATGCTCGAAACTGTTTCCAAAGAGCTGCGGCTTTTATCAGGCAAGTTCTTATTTTTCTTAAGCCATTTACGCCTACCATCCGAGATTTTCAACGCTTGCACGAACGCGTCAGTGTCAGAAGTGAAGCCGGCGCGCACTAGAGGCAAACATTACTCTTTCTCATACATTCACAAGCCCCTGAAACTCCTCATACCACTCCTGGCGAAATGATGCAGCAGGTAGGGATGCCCCACGGCAATGTGATGGTAGGTGCTGCCACGGGAAGGTCTTGTACGACCCACGTTGTTCTTTCCGAGCAACCTCTCGCGATCAACTTTGATTTAATTGCCACTTGCCAGAGTGGTAAGTTTGCTAGTAAATCGGTGGGTACGTTGTGATGACCCGCCAAGGTCACGGGACATTGGATGCCCACCTAGGCTGCGTCTGGACCACCCTATGCTACCCTATTTATCACTCACAACTCCGAAGCCGGATTTTATGGGGAGCAAAGCGTTTAGCGCTGGTCGCATTAAGATGAACAAAAGACCAAGCAGCCCAAAACTTTCAAATTTTTATCTTGTACGATTAGTTTTTATATTATGCACACATTATTCAGGAGGCTGAAAAAGAATTTCCTTCTGTGAAAATGCTAGTATCTCAGTGCAAAAAAAAAAAATAAACGATGTCGTAGCAGAGGCAGCGTTCTCGCGCACAGCTCAATTTCGCAACTTCAAACTGACGTAATGCTCGAGATATTAAAGTCATGATAGAGATATTTTCATATTAAAAGTTTAGGTTTAACGCAATATTTCAGGCTCGTTTTCGCCATTCTCAGGAAGTTTACACTTCCTAGAAAAAAATCTGGAACAGGCACAAGTCTCAAAGAGGCTATTTTCTAGAATTTTTCTCTATTTAAATATTGAGCTTATCTCTTTCAGCTT
Source organism: Amblyomma americanum (assembly GCF_052857255.1). Taxonomy (NCBI): domain Eukaryota; kingdom Metazoa; phylum Arthropoda; class Arachnida; order Ixodida; family Ixodidae; genus Amblyomma; species Amblyomma americanum. Next base: position 177,295,475 of record NC_135498.1, on the reverse strand, counting down.
TGCCGAATAGATAGACGTCCAGGTGGACTTCAATTCTTATGTAATGAAGGAAAGTGCAAGAAACATTGCGTAGATCTGGCATTTTTGAACATAGTGTTTTTTCAAAAATGAAAAGAAAAAACCCATCCCCATTTTTTTCTCAAAACTTCTGACAAAATTCTCTAGAAGCAGACGAAAAGAATACAAAATAACATCTCGCATTATATTGTTTTGCAAAAATATTACCTTCCTTTAACTCTGTAGCTCCAGAATCCTTTAGATTTTTCCAAATTTAGAGCCGCGCCAGAGACTGCACAGAACTGCGCTGCTAAATACAGATCTTCAAGCCCACTCTTTTTATCCGAAGAAAAAAACGACGACATCAGCAGCATAGGCTAAAATCCTAATATCGCAATGATCAATTGAAAATCCTCGAATAGCTCGGGATCGGATGATACTAAGGCACAAGGGTTCAAGATATAAAGCAAATAATTCACCTGATAGTGAACAAGCCTCTCGGGCAGACGAGATTAGTAGAAACGGTTTGGTAAGCTCATGACTTGCGATCAAGCTTATAATAGACTTTTTACCATAGCGAAATTCCCTTTAGCAATACATCCCCAAAATTTCCACGTTCCAAGACTACAAACAAAACATTATGGCGCACGTTATCAAAGGCCTCCGCAAGGTCAATCTGAATGATAGTGACCTGGCCGGCGTCATCTGTGACTGACGCCAACACCGAACGCGCAGTATATATATTATTTTAGATACTGCGGCCTCGAAAGCCACAGCTCAGCTGCCGCAAGTTATGCTTCATGTTAAACTGCAACACACCCTCATGCTGTGCATCGCAAATTGTTGACTTCATAAACTTCCATCTGCAGCGCAAACAGGCCAGATCAGCTTTACCTTGGTCTTCTATAGTCGCCACACGTGCCACCGACCCAGCAAAGAAAAACCATGAGCCAATCATAAACAAAAGCTTTCGTATGTCTACTCTGTTCAACTACAATAAAACCCGACCATTCTTTTCCCTTGTTCTTTGTATTTCCGTTCATTTTGCTGCATTTTACCACTAGTTGAGTGTAGTCTAACCCAGGGGAGTTCTACTGATGGCTGCAATTCAGCCATACAAGTTGGAAATGCTGTGCCTAAGAATTCGGCATTCGCAAGAACACAACAACACGGCATTCACAATCACTCGCTGAAAACAACACTCTTGCCTTCTCTCGAATTAGGGTGGATCTAGAAAAGAATCTAAATCACCATTATGTTTTTTAAACACCCGAGCACTGACTCAGTAAGAAGCAAGCAGTCAGGTGATTGCAACAAAGACACAATGCAGTCAAACTTTAGTTTAATTGATTTGTTTAAATTTCCCATGCAGTAATCTGCAGTGCGCAAAATGCACCTTCAAATGTAAAATATTACAGCTTGAGTAAACATGTTTCCATTGTTCGCGTGTAAATCATTGTTTGTAGGAAAAAGAGGCAAGGAAAAAAAGTCAGTCATCGCACTCGCGACACTGGCTCTAAATAAAGCAGCAAATGCCATTTTCTTCTAGGTTAGCACGAATAGCATGCATGCTTATTCGCATGCACGCGAATAAGCAAACAAGGATGAGTCACGGTGAGATGTACGCGTCCTAGGAAGGAGCTGTCTGCAAAATCAACACTCTGTGTGTCCTGCTGTTATGCCTTACGCGCTGTTTTTCAGCTATTCCTGATAGCACAAAGAAATCAAACTTTTTGGCAGGAAATATGAAAATTATTTCTATATATGCTTCAAACAGCCAGGACCGATATGATAATGGCAAGGTGAATCTTACAATAAAAATGCGATCACTAAACTTAAGATTGCACATGTTTGAATTCTCTCGCAACTTCCATGTGCCCGGCTAATACAAAACAAGTTTAACAGAAGCTACGCTCCCGTAGTATTGCAATTACTAGGCAGGTCCTAATATTGGAGCAGCGGGGTGGTTTTTAGACGATGGCCGTTCGCCAGCGCGTATTCTATACACCGATGCTTTGAGTCGTTTCTGTCCTCCTCGCATACTATACGTCGCGGTTTATGTCTTGCCACTACAGAGCACAAATATCAAATTTTTTATTGCTGTTTCACAATAACTGACGGTTTAAAAGACACCCATCTGACAAGACCGGTATATGAGGCTGCGTCAACTTTTTATTGCATACAAAGAATCGGCGTTATTAAGAAACTGTCGCAAGCATTGTCACAGAAATTCACGCACGAAAAAAAACAAAGCTGTCCTGTCTAGCCGCAACGTAATATGTGTGTAACAAAGAGATGTGGCAAATAAAGAAGATAGTTCGCAATCCCATGTCAGTGCCCAGAAAAGCGCTGCGCTATTTCACGCTTGGCGCGTTGGGGTGTGCTGGCTCTTGCAAAAGTTATATTTTCGTCAATGTTTCCCCACACATGGGATGCAGAAAATGCTGGGTCACTCTCGAAGCCTGGGTCACTCTCGAGCATCCTCGGAGAGGCAGAGAAGGAAGCTGCGTTTGTCGACAGCATCATTGCTGAAGAAAAAAACATGGTGTTTTCAATACGATCCTCAAACAAAGAGGCAGAGCGCCGAATGGCGGTCCACAAGCTTTCCGACGTCGATAAAGGTGCGGTGACAGAAGACCAAAACAAAGACGATGCTGATAGTTTTTTTTTTCAATTGCAGAGGCGTCATACACCACGAGTTCGTCCCACAAGGGCAGATGGGGAATCAGGAGTTTTGTATCCGTGTGCTTCAACACGTGCATGATGCACTGCAACGCCGTCGCCCTGACTTATGGGCATCTGGACAATGGAGCCTTCTCCACGATAACGCAAGGCTGCACACTGCTTTCAGCGTGAAAACATTTTTCGCCGAGCACAGCGTTACTGCACTTGCCCATCCGCCGTACTCGCCTGAATTCTCCCCATGAGATTTTGTTGCTGTTTCCTCGTGTGAAGAGAGCCCTAAAAGGTCGCTGGATCCCCGACGAGCGTGGAGGACATTCAAGACGCCACGAGAAAGGAGCTGACAGCCCTGCCAAAAGAAACGTTTTCGAAATCTTTCCAAGACCTCAAGAAATGTTGGAAGCTGTGTATAGAAGGCAAGAGAAACTGTTTCGAACGGGTGCTGCACACATGATTGGAATGTTAAACGCATTTTTTATTGGACTCAGTCTTGGAACTTTACGGAGAAGGGTTCTATATCAAACTCCATCGGAAAAAACTGCTTCCACTATACAAAACTGTACTACAGAATTCAATACTAGCAAACAACAGCAGCTCCTTTCTAAAGCATATCCACAACCCGTTAATATGAATGTTTTTTTTTTTCGGCGATGTATAATACATACAAGCGTAGTGGTCCGCTGCAGCGCAGCTAATAAAAGCGCTCCTTTTCACTGATGGAAGTTTACAAAAGAAAGTGACTTAACCTATGAGATACAGAAGACGTTGGGTTTGACCTGTAATCGCTTAGTGAAACAGATTTGGCCATTTCAACCATTTGTTACAGGAACTGAACAGTGTGCTTTACCTCTCATGAAAGCATACCGCTCAGAGCACGCGAACTAAAACCGTGAAACAACACAGCATATACGCCTGTAGTTGACTGCAGGCGTAAAACGTTCAGATTTGGTCGCAGCCGGAATAAGAAAGACAGTGCGAAAGCTACGATGATGTGCAGTGAAGTCGAGCCAATCATGCTGTGTCGTTCCGCCTTTGGCTTCTTAGAAGTATCTTATCATAATTAATAAATATAGCAGTGGATATTGCACACGCAGCACACTCGAGGCGCCCACAGGACTCTATATTCCTGCAAAACTACGCTCGACAGCCGGATGGATGGAAAACTTTATTAAGCAAGCGAGTTTGGACCGTGCAAGGTCTCAGGGCCACCGCACAGCCCTCACATTACGCGCATGTGTCCAGGCCACGTAGGACCATGGCACTGGCACCCCGGTTCACACAGCGAAGTTGCGTGTCCGGGTCCTGCGACGCAAGGAGGGCCTCCCATTCCTCCCATGTACCGATGCCGGAAAACATCAGTTAAGTGGCGTGTAGCCAGGAAAAATAGAACCGCAGTGACGTGCGCACCTGCGTTGGTACCGTTCAGGAAACGTCTGAAATTTAACAGCAGTTCAAATACCTTCAAAGCATAGGCTCCGAAATGACTCCTCGCTCTGTTCTGACTCTTTTTCTTCATATCGGTGGTGATGTGTTTCTATAGTGAAAGCTTCAAATAAATAACGAGACCCGAATTCAGGATGTCCGGCGTTCTGTGGCAGCTTTGCTCTTGAAAGAAGAGATTTTGAGTTAAGAACGATTCATTGAGGCAAATAAAACTGTCTAGACTAGGCTACGGGTTAGTTAAAACATTCAGATAGTTCCAGCGTGTCCCTTCGTTCTCAGCTCTTTCTTTCATGTTTTCTCTTCATTCATCTCTTCGCTATTTTCTTATTCGTCTTCTTGTCCTCTTATTCTTCTTCATCTGTCTTTTCGTGTTCTCTCTATTTTGTGCCTTGGATCTTGGTTTCACCTGCCCGTGAGTGGCGGCAATGCAGTCAAACGCCAAGCCAACGCAGGCCGACTCAAGACAAGAAAAGCCAAGCCATGCCTACAGATACTACAACTGGGTCATTCCACGCAAACGACCAGACGTTACGCTCGATCATCTTCAATTTGTTCAAAAAAATTCATGGGAACTTATCCTAATGTGTGTAATTCAAGCCTGAAATATTTTTCTCGAAACACTCTTATTCTTGAGGTGAGGGCAGTTTGAATATTTATAAAAGGCGACAAACCAGGCACTGCTCAATAATAAGAAAGAATCCAAATTTATTGAAAATACTTCACAACTGTTTCATTCACATTTCCACAGATTCTGGCTTTCGATATAATTCGAAGCACGCAGCGTTATACGGCATAATTTATATATAAAATCGACAAAAAGTGTGCAAATGTCACATTTTTGTCGTTTTTCGTTATACATATCAACTTGCTCTTAGAAATTATCAAATAGCCGCTCTGTTTCTTTAGATGTCTAGTACCCATAACAAATGTTACAGGAGATGAAAGGGCACACATGGAGGTAAAAAAATACCAAAGTTTCAAAAATTGCGTTTTTAGCCAAAAGCACTCGTTAATTTCACCCTGAGGTGGCCTTAGTAAAAATACAAACAATAGCGGGTTACATAGAACGCCTTTATTGCCTTTCATTTCTGTATTTTTCATCGGCGTAATTTTTGGTTAAAGTGAGAAAAGAATTTTTGAAGTTGAGCTCTTGAGCGGCAAGTTGCGTTCTCGCTAAAGTTAACGCCTGTTCTCCGCAGAACACAGCACCTGGAATGGCATGGCACTTATGGCCAGATAACAACTTTTGTTTGCCGCCGTTTAGGGCTGAAGCTAAAGAAAATATCGTGTTACATTTGGCGGAAGGTATCCACTACTCGAGATCGTTTTCGCGTTCGAAGTTCGAACAGGCCCGCTTTGGTGCGGGCGGGGAAGCCAAGAGAAGAAAAGCAAGGGTATACAGAATCCCAACTGTACTTCGTCTCCCTTATCGCTGTCCAGGTTGAACGGTTGCGCGACGGTGCCAATACAATTTACACAATCTCCGAGCAACTGCAGCATCAAATAAAATCTGTGAAAGAGATATTACAGCTAGAACGCATACAGACTAGCAATAGAGTATGCGTGGAGGCGAGAATAGCCATGTAAGTATTAAAAACACAGTTCGACAATACTTATTTCGGGGTCTCTCATTATGTTCGGATATCAGTCCAGGCATTTACGCTGGTAGGTAGTGTTTAACCTCGAAAGTGGTACAAGAGTTATGAGTACATCGGGTTCTGGATTAACTGGCACCACCAAGTGCTCTTTAACGTCAAAAGAGTCCGACCATGTTGCTCTCGAACACTGGGGCACCATAGTCCAGAAGGGTTCAAATGAGGCCAGAAGGGTTTTCATAATAAAACATTAGCGGTATTGAGTCGCCGCGGTGGCTGCGTGGTTATGGCGCTCGGCTGCTGGACCGAAAGACGCGGGTTTGATCCCAGCCGCGCGCGGACTAATTTCGATGGAAGCAAAATTCTAGAGGCCAGTGTGCTGTGCGATGTCAGTGCACGTAAAAGAATCCTAGGTGGTCGAAATTTCCGGACCCCTTCACTATGGCGTCCCTCATAGCCTTAGTTGCTTTGGGATGTTAAACCCCCATAAACCATAAACCCAACCACTAACGGTATTAAGCCAAAGGTCAATGCATATTATTCGCTTTTAGGCAACAGAAACTCAAGACTGAAAACAATTATGAAGAGAAGGACACATGGCAAAATGCGAGCATAGACTGTAGTGAAATGAAAAACTAAAAGGACGAAAAATAATAAACGCAAGGTCAATGGCTGAAACGCAAGCACAGAATTTAACAATGTGGAACGCACAATAAATATGCATATAAAACAATAAATAAACTCTAGGCAAGAAGTGAATGACACAGAGCCGCAGGAAATACGCGGTGACTGCAAAGAAATAGACTGTAAAAAAAGAATAAAAATGAACGACAAAGCATCTGGCTGAGGACATCTGGCAGGCATGTAGGACACCCATTTCATACGCGGTCTCTAAAATGATAGCAGACACGTGCCCACTGATATTTCGTATCTCATCTCGTTGGGGAGATAAGTAGGTTAATTTCCCCGTGGTTTCGTTTGTGCCTCAGGAGACAGATTTGAATTTATGAACCAAAAGATTATATCAATTTATCAAGTGAGTGACCCAGAATCCTAGTATGCCTCGCTATGAAAATGACGCCCGCGTACCCCAGTTAGAGGCGCACAACAACATGGAATAAATAATCGAAGCGAATTTATCCAGCTAAAAGAATAACTGGACATAACACGCCCACTCAGCCTATTAGAAAATGATACAGCACCTCCTCGACTAACATAACCCCAAACGGCTTCCTCACCACACACCCGAACAAGTCTAGAACTTAATTACACGCCTCCTCCGACACACGAACTGGGAACCATTATACCATTATACCCCAGAAAAGCTCACGCCGCGTACCGCTCGAAACAGCACCACTGTCTCCATGGCGTCATAAGCACGGACGTCTCACAGCACTCCTCCCACGTTCCAGTTAACATCGCTCTCAGTAAGTTTCACCGAGTTCTGTTATTCAGTTAAAGAGAAGCAACATTTTTCGTTTTCAGAAGCACCACTTGATGTCCGCGGATGTAAAAAGAGGTACTCGTATTAACACCGGCCGATTGGCGGATTGTTGTCAGCATTGCCAAATTGAAAATTTAATCCCCCCAATTATAAGCAGTGACCCCTTGATCCCGGTTTGCCAAATTTTGAGTCGGTGTTTTCTTGGGTACACAACTGTCGCAGCCACTATATTGCTGTATGTTGTGCGAACCGCTGTTATAAAATTTTGGTCACATTCAAATGGTAGCTGTAAAATAGAAATATTAGTTTGCACGCAAGGACAGAACTATGGCTGCGGTCATTGAAATAATGAAATCGGCATGGCTGCATCTTAGGAAAATTCCTCCACCACACTCTGAATGCCGCCATTCCGGCTTTTCTAGTTTTTTCTGGCGCTTAGCTCCAGTATATTGTTTGTGGCTTTCAGCACCGCAGTGTCCGTGCAGAGCAGCTAACATTTCCTTTGACAAGACGCAACGAAACGCTAGCCCTAGTACTGCCATTTCGTACTCGAAGGCGAGTAACTGTCTGGAAATCGTAGAGATGAAAATGCCGCTTTTTTAAGGATGGAATACTCTTAAGCAGCAATCTCGTCAAGCTAAGGTGAACATGTTGGCGTAACCAAAGCGAACCTGGAGTCGAACTTTTCACGCTACTGGCATCCAACAAAAAGTGTGGAACCGAGAGCAGAATTCAAACCAGACCGGCGTCAACACAGCAGTTTCATTTTCCGGTACCTTAGACCACTCAGACATTGTCGCAGCTTTTTATCTTTTTTAGATGCAAGAACAAAAAATACTGATTCTGCGAACTTCTCATAGGCTCTCATCTCGTCGTCACAGTGTCATTTCGTCCCGGCATCAAAATTAAGGGAGGCACATAAATGCGCCTAGAAAAGGCAGCCAGTCATGAGGGTGATCTTGGGCATCACGTACACTCCGCACTAAAACGGATAGCTCTCTGAACCGAGAGAGAAAAACACTTTGGTTAAAAGCAGAGATTTCAGCAGTGGGGTCAAAATCGCAGACGTGCTATTCTGCGTGGGGAAAGGAATTCGTGAAAGAATCACGGAAAGAGAGAGGTGGAGAAAAATGACAAAGTAAAATAGGTAAAAAGAATAAACTGGCATTACATTTGGGCTGACGTCTATCAACGAGCATTGCCAGAAAGTTCACTACAAGAACAGTACATATTGATGAAATGAATGAGGTATTAGATACAACAGTACAGTATTACAGTTTGGTGTTTATACCAATGTCGTGCAAGTAGGAAAATAAAATCTGAAATCTGAAAAAAGTAGGAAAATAAGAAGTTTCTGCAGGGTAAAGCAGACTAAGGGACATAATACATAGCCGACTGTTACAGGCGCTTCGGTGAGCGACTCGAAACTATGTTCACAGTACGCATGCTCCTCGGCATACGCTCGACATTGAAACGGAATATGCTGCACTGCTTCGACTGATACGCAAGAGTAGCAATGCGGAATGTTTACTTCTCCTCAACGCTACTTTAAGCCGTTCGTAAAGAGAGAGGCGATGGTAAAAAGTTTGCAAATCGCGAGGAATACAGGGTGTCAGTCTTGATCTGAGATGCGGGCCGATTGAGAAAAGGAAAGTGTGATGAGGTGATGGTGAGCTCCAGAGTGTATTTTTGTCTTCATAGGTTTATCTTTTAGCCGCCTGGGATGCATGTAATTTCGGGAAGAAAATTCCTTTTATGTTTACAGTGAAGAAGACCATTGCCGGCCGCTTCACCTACATTTTAGTAGGCTGGAATGAAACAGTCAGCTGGTATCCCCAGAAGTGGCATACTTGGCAGCAGGCTGCGGCAGTATCCAAGTGATGCAGGCATGCAGTGTCGGGAGTAAAGGCTCCTGGCAGTTTTTTTTTTTTGAACAGTTTGGACAGGCTTTAAGCGCTGTGTTTTAGTCCGTGAAAATCCGCCATCGGCTACCAAATCAGTGAAGGATAAAGAACACCGATCTTTAAATGCCGTGAAGCTCTGCTGCCGTGGACGTCCGCCGCAGGCCGTAGGTAAGCTTTTGGCTTGTTGAGGCCCGGTAAAAGCCGCAGAAGGAGGTCTGTAGAGAAGCTGAGCGGTCCTTGATTATGTGAATGTCCCGAGAATAGTTCTCGGCTAAGTAGGTCAGAGCAGCTTGCAGCAGCGCAGCCTGTGGTATGCGGCTGTTCGAATTCACACTTGTTGCAGCACTTTCATAGCTGGGCGAGACATTTGTCGACGTCTGTCGCGCTGTTTCAGCTTTTAGTCTTTCGTGCTGTGCGCTCAAATAGGCGCCTACATCAACTGTACATCTATATGTTCTGCGCCGCTCATAATTCTGAAAGCCGCTGAAGAATGTACGAGCAGTATGAAGCATGAAACAGCAAACGGTGTTTTACATGAGCAGCGAGAAAGAGTGAATGCATTATCGGTCTATCAAAAAAAAAAGGAAGAGAAGCGGCGGGACGCGGACGAGGTTAAGAACATGTAACACCCGCACGACCAGAGTCGTGAGGTGGCAAGAGCATGCCTTACAGGTCTTGGGTAATTCCACGACTCTGGAGCGGCGCCGTCCGGTCGAGGCGAATGTGCCGCCGCATTGTCAAAATCGTGCTTGCTCTACCTCTTCCTTTACGCCACATGGACTGCTGTGGTCACAGGGGGTCACGGGGGGCCACGCGGGCCTTTGGTGGCGCGGGGACCAAGAGCGCCGCAGGCAAAATTCGTCATTGTTTAGCCTTATTGAGTACGTCGAAGAAATCTGCGAGTGCTCTGTTGCAAAGCTGCTTATGTATGTCAGTTTTAAAAAAGAAAGCTTCTTGATCACGCAGTTTGGTGCCAGAATGTCTACAACGCCGTTAACTAGGGTCAGGCGTCGAAGGCAAGATCGACTGCTTGAGTTGCACATAAGGCAGAGTGGCGTATTTTTGTGGTGGGTCGATTTTCCTTGGCTGATTCCTCTGCACATGTTATGTTTTTCGAGGCGAATGGTTCTTAAAACAAAATTTTGGGGGTAGCTGTTCATGGTGAGTTCCTCGCATATCGTGCGCTGTTCTTTTGTTCTGTCGAGTTCTGTGCTGCAATGTGCTTCAACTCGTCGTAACAGTGTCTTCACCACTGATGCCTTTTGGACTGCCTAGTGGTTTGATGTGAAGTGCAGGTACTGGCCTGATTAGTGTGGTTTTCGGTAGACAAAGGACTGAAGGGAGATGTGTTTTCGTGTTACGGGGGCTTAAAAAAACTGCACGGATATTTCCTTTTCCATCCGCGGAGTTTAAATGACATAAGAAAATTCTGATCTTGAATCTCTTCGTGATTACGAAACAGTCTTCGATATACCTGACGAGAATCTTCGGTTGTGGCTGGAATCAGTTGTGGGCTCGTGGCTATAGCTGCTACATGGTAAGATTCGCCATGACAACAGAGATGGAGCCTCCCATTGGTATGCCCTTCAGATGTATGTACAGTTCTGCCTTATACGAAAAATATGTGTTTGATAGGTATAGTTTCTCGAGGCGGCACATATTTACTCTGAGTGAGGCTCGTGCGCTGAGTGTGTGGCTTCGTTATAAAGTTTCTCGGGTTGCGGTCACTGCAAGCTTTACGGGGATTTTTGTTATGTTAAAAAAACTTTTGTTTCGAAATTTAAGAATCATATGTTATCAAACACAACCAGATACGCAACTCTGTCGAAATGTTTGATTTCCAAGAAAAGTATACACGATCAAGGCGATTGATGGAGTAGAAATGCGTTAGTATTAGGCGCATTCTCTTCGGATTCCTTCCTGGGCTTATGTGTTCTCTTTGTGTAGCGAATGAACGAAACAGATACATTTCATAAAGGTCTCCTCAAAACACTACGCGTCGCCTCTCTCCCGTCTTCGTCTTCCCTCTCACTCCTCTCTCCTGAAAGAGGAGAGAGTAATGTACCTCCTTCCACAATTGGCCACCTGCCAATCGTGGCAGGTGGAGGCTTGAGTGATGCCTCCAACGGACATTTTTTAGAAGTGGAGCCTTTTAATGCTAACGCATAAATAAAGGACGGCAGCCCTACGACTGCAGGTTATGCTAGATATTAATCAAAACGTGGATTAGTTCTTGCAACTTAGAATTTTTCAGGAACGTAAATGTTGCTAGATGGCAAACTGAACTTTTCGATGCTTGTGTGCACCATGAATGACATTGCGAAAAAGAAACCGGGCCATGTTGGGCGTATCACTTTGCAAAGAGAATCACTGCTTGGTGGTGAGCTACTGCAAGATATTCATGAAGCGCTGAGTTATTTTATAGTTTTGAAAAATGGAAAGACGAGAAAGATTGCGGCGAAAAGGCAGTTCTGTTAACTGAGCGGGCGCCCTTAAAGATGCGATATTGGCGCGATCTAACACTCTTGATAAGTAAAACGTGCAGCATGATTTCACAAACATTACTTGTTATTTATGACGCACGTTTTGGTTGGATGCCACATGGCATGTGCGTATTCGATTTACGGAATGGTTAAAGTGGAGAAGGCAAGTATCCATAAGTGGCCTAGAGCATGTTGGAAACCCAAGCTACAGCTAGCATGCGCATGCGTGAGGATAATGTGATTTTCTATGGTAATATTTAAAAGGATACTGCCAGCCTGAGTGCCAGGCTTTAAGCAGGGGTAGGCGTACATGACAAACATCACATCAAGATCATTTCATGAATGGGATCGTCACAAATCACCAAAGACAAACCAGAAGACACTAGCGACCTGTAAGTTAAATGAAAAGAAGCAAAAAAAGTATTACAGTACAAGGGGGAAAACATAACAAATCAGAATAATGGCAATCCAACTTGACATCACAGCCTGAACAAAAAAACTAAAAGCAGGTAACAATACGGAGAGCACATTTCGATATTAAGGACAGCGCGCGAGAAAATAGTGAATCAGTCACTTTGTACAGCATCAGCAGGCACGGCATTCCACTGGCTATCCGTTCTTGGAAAGAATGATTGTTTAAAATTTATGTTTAAAATATTGTTCTTGCAGGTACATTTTGATCTTTTCTTTGGTGATAGGAACCTGTGACGCGCGTGTTAGCGGTATCGATGTAAACTGTTTTATTTTTTCCTAACTAGTCGTGATAAAGCAAGTAAAAAAAGATTCATCTGTTCATGGTAACGCCTTGAATCCAGCCTTACCAAGTTTGCGACAAATAGGAGATGGGTTGGGGATGTGCCCAGTAATACGCGTTATAAATGAATCTTACCAATTTCCGTTGTACCTTTTCAAATTTCAAGAGGACGCCAGGGTTGGCCTGACTGTAAGTGAAGTCCAAGACACTTTTGTGTATCTGTTTTTTCGATACCTTCATTTTTATTCAATTTAAGTGATTTGGTCGGTTTATGGTTTATGGGAGTTTAACGTCCCAAAGCTACTCAGCCTATGATAGGCGCCGTAGTGAAGGGCTCCGGAAATTGTGACCACCTGGGGTTCTTTAACGTGCACTGACATCGCATAGCACACACAGGCCTCTAGAATTAATTTAAGCGATTTGAAACCTAGCTACTATATGTGGGAATGACACTTTCATAGCTTTAGATAGATTTGAATGCATTAACCAGAAACAGCAGGATTCAGTAATTGTATTTAGATCATATTTTGAAGGAAAGTGGTTGGTGGCACAGGAAATATTACGACCGAGCACACAATTATCAACGAATAATTAGTTAACGTAAGAACTACATGCATGCCAATAATTACTGTAAATTACGAATAACAAAGAACCAAGCAAACTAAATTGATTTACACCAGATGCTACAGAGGCGAAAAAAGAGATATTTAATAACCGAGCTCAACAAGACTTAACTGTGCGAGAGAAAATCTTTTATAGAGTCCAGCAATCGCTCGCTGATTAAAAATTGTTAATTTGTGTCGGTGATTTGAAGCCGGTGATGCGGAAGGCGGTCGAACACTTTGCGGAAGTAGAAGAATGCAGCATCGATCAGAACGTCAACGTCTATCAATGAAAGTACGTCATGAATGAATTTCTCGAGCTGTGTATCGCAGGAATAACCGTTACGAAAAGCGTGCTGGTACTTATGTATGATGTTTTGGTCTTTCAACAAGTTAAAGCCGACGTTGTGCATTCTATTCTTCTGTGGCTTGCGTATGGTACTTGGCTGGCAGCTCCATCTCATTCTAAAATAAGAAGGGGGATAGGGCGATGCTGACTCTCTCTAAAATGCCCAAGTAGCAGCTACGTGTGAAATCAATACTGGTCTCGATGGACTGCTCAGCAGCGGTGTTAGGGAAGGAAAAAGAGGGGCGGATAGTTAATCACGGAACGCAGAAAGAAGAGCCGTTGTGGAGCACTTGCAATGAAATTCCACTGCCAGCTGTTCTTTACACTGCACGGACCTAAAACAGTACACGGGCGTCTCGGCGAAAGAAGCCGAACGGATTGTCTAATTACGAAAGTGCCTGATGAAAGAGGCTCCTGAATTCTGTAGAGCGTCTAACGCTTTGAGCCACTTGTAAGGGGCTACGCCTTTCCTGCAATGCTTTTCATGCTTACGTCTGCTCGAGTCGACAGCATAGAGTGCCAAATTTTAATACGGCAACGTTAGAATGGCAAAATATGCCACCAGTCACAAAAATCGCCAATTGGTTGTCAAGAAGAGATGTTACCAGACCGGAATATTCGCTTTGGCTGAAGGAAAGTAACGCCACTCCCATTCGCGGCACCGACAGCTGGGAACGCTGCCGCACTCCCAACTCATAGCGGAATTACATGCTTCTGGAGAATTCTCTTTGCTTCTCTGAAACTTTCTGAAGTGATTTGTAGAAAACAAAGATCTGCTCCTGAGGTGGCAGCTAATAATGAGATGGAATGGTCATAAGAAAAGAAACCAAAATGAAATCGAATTTATCGGGAAAATAAATTACCGTTTCAGAAAAAGCAAATTCAAAGAAAATTTGGAGTGAGGATACGAGGACGCTCGAAACGTCAGTAGCGATTCTCTGTATAAAGTGCAGCTGTGCTCATTGGGGGACTTTTAAAAATATGCATACTTGTTAAAAAAATGTGATGCTTCAATTAACAAATCGCTACAGCCAATATTACTACTCTGTTCGGGTGTAACGTTTTTCACAGCAGAGCCTTTAACGTTGCTTTTTATATCCTCATTGCCGCAGCCATACATAACACGTGTCGCTCGTTACTGCATTAGGAGCAGGAATGCCGCCACATTACTCAAATTCGGAGCACCAAAAAACAAAACAGGAAAACCTTTCGCCTAAGGTACACGATGGCTGCATATTTTTCGGCCTCCACGGGGCCCCAATCGCAAAAAAGTTAGGTAATTTTTTTATAGTTGAACTCCTCGTCCACTGGAGAATATTATATTTCAAAAATACAATATTTTTAAATATAATATTATGGTTGGTTGGTTTATGGGGGTTTAACGTCCCAAAGCGACTCAGGCTATGAGGGACGCCGTAGTGAAGGACTCCGGAAATTTCGACCACCTGGGGTTCTTTCACGTGCACTGACATCGCACAGCACACGGGCCTCAAGAATTCCGCCTCCATCGAAATTCGACCGCCGCGGCCGGGATCGAACCCGCGTCTTTAGGGCCGACAGCCGAGCGCCATAACCACTCAGCCACCGCGGCGGCTAAATATAATATTATAATGAATATAGTGAAGCTAAGCAAAACGCTTCCGTCGCAATTAAGATGCTTTTACTGCCACGGAGAGGGCACATATTATTCACATTGTTCATCATCTTTTCCATCATCAGCAGCCTTTTTCATCATACATGATTTACGAATGCGTGCAATTTCGCCAGCACAGCAATTATTAGCTTAGATGTGTTGACCTATGCGGCCAACGCAGCCGTACCCGAAGGGGTCGCTTACCAGATATACCAAGCTCCCATTACAGCCCGCCGGCGTAACTAGTAACTTTGCATATATTTTTGAAGAGCCCATAATTATTAATTACAAATTTATGCCTGCTGTTACTTGCCATCTCTCTGCTCATTCTTGTGTATGTTGGCAGCGGCGTCCCCAAACGCTCTTCTTACTCGTTTAGTCAGTTGGCAAACCGTAAGCGCAGGACCCTTACGGCAAGAACCGGCGGATCAGTTCTGAGGGGTTGCGAGCTTACAGCTACTCTCATTATAGTGTAGAACTTCCCTCAGCCTCTTTCACCGCCGTCCACGGCAAGCAGTGTCAACTCTTCGCGTAAGGCTGACTACTAGCTCTACACCTAATTTTGAAAGTATGCTGTAAACCACGTATAATGCCGCATCTGGAATTAAAAAAAAGCAGTTGGACGGCATGGAGCTTCATAATAAATATTAACCTTACTGCTTAGACATAGAACGATTCCGTGAATTTCTGGGTATAATATTAGAGTTACGGTCTGTGTAGAGCCAATTCGTTACTTTTTTGCAGAAATACCAATGCATTCACTTTTACACTCCAGCGAACTTCGTCCTCATACTCGCTTTGCTTTTTCCCGGCCGTAAATAAATAATACTTCTCAATAGAGACCCAGTCCTGCTTTTGAGGCTCCTAGTAGGTAGCTGTATCAGCCGCCACCTGCTTAAGACCAGAGTAAATGGGCTCCAATGAATCAACTGAGTTTTTTGTTCATATTTTATGCGAATCAGCATCAGAAATCCACGTAGCGATGGAAAAATTTTCTTTTTTCATGCTCACGCACGGTACTGAACCTGCGTCAAGTGCGGCGGCAACATCACTTGAAACAACGTTTCGAGTTCATTCGAGTGCACATCCGGCTCAAAAGGCCGCGCAGCTGCGTAGTTCGGAACAAGGGTATATTTTTACGCTCCCGCATAGTTGATATAGCATTATTGCGAGGCGTCAAAGTAATCACTCATGAGCTCGGCTGAAGAGTCGATGTGCATAAGATGCGCATGATGAAACCGAATTTTGATCATGGCATTTCAAGAGTCACTTCACAAGCATTGTAAACAGCTATCGTTCTGATAAATATATTCATGAACAAAAACAAAAGTTTTCCAAGACCGAGAACGATACGAGCGACCACCGGCGGGGAGCGGACACCTCACCTGCGCCTTAAACCATTCGGCCATCGCCCAAACATCTTAAGCCATTGGTTTAAGGTGACGCTGAACGAACTGAAAAAATGGGAAAGAGCAAAAGATGTTTCGTCATTGACGTCATCAGAGGTCTTTCTTTTACAGTTGCTTTCTTCAGCGCGTACTATCACGAGCAATATTAGAAGGAACACGGGAGCGCGTGGCAGATAGCCTCGAACGCTACTTGTGGCGATGCACGGCGGCAGCTGCTCGCAACTATGTGGAAAGAGTTTTGCGTTACGTTTCTGAAAAACGAAATAACGCAACCCTCCAAATTTATTACTCATAGCGACCGTCACGTAACGTTACAGTAGGGTTCGAGGCTATCGGGCACGCGCTACCGCGTTCCTGTTCATATTGCTCATGATAGTACGTACGCCGGCTCGGAGGCCGCGGTACTAGTGCCGGTGGATTCCACTGAATTCTTCAAGGTCCAGCAAGCGTCTTCAAGATGCGGATTAATAACAGAGTATACAAGCGCTTTCTAACCGACACGTCCGAACGCATAGCAAAAGCAGGTAATAGGGAGATACTATACAAACGACGCACGATACCCGCCCTCGGCGATGTTAACTCACAGAATGTGGTGGCCATCGCCTAAAGCTGGTCGTAGAATGTGGTGGGGCTACCTTGCAATTATTTGATCCTGATATCGACTCTTTGCGACAAGGTAAATAGCGAATTATTGGTTTCTTGATGTCAAAGTTAAACTACCCGAAATTATGTTTACTTAATCGAGCCACCAGGTGGCCCCAGATAACACCAAAACAGAAGGAGGTGAAGGTTTCGCACGCGCGCCTTGAGGGCTTTATTGGGAACGCTGCTGGTGAAAGGAGTCTCAGTCCATGGTTCCGTGACATATTTTGGTGGAGTGCGCTGGCTACTTTTCCGGCCTATGTCACACCCCTCCTTGCACCACGGACCCCGGGCCTTTGCCAGTCGACACACCAGTTCACCGAGTCAGTAGCCGAAACCTAGGACTGCTCCCTGAGCACGGACTATTCGAGTCTACCTCGGCGCCTGCCTTTCGACCAACCATGCAAGGTACTAGTTATTACCACCAGAACCCACGAGTACTGAAGTCCTTTATCGGTACTCAGTCTTGAGGATCTGGAGGACTGGCTCGGTCAGTTTGAAGGCGTCGCCTCATTCAATGAGTGGGGCAACGCCGCAAAGCTGAGGAATCTCTTCTTCAGCTTGGAAGACGGCGCTCGCACGTGGTACGAAAACCGCGAAGATGTCTTGGCATCATGGCGTGAGTTCCGTGGTCGTCTGCTCGAGTCATAGACCAGCGCGAATCATCGGGCACAAGCAGAGCTGGCTCTGTAGTCCCTAATTCAGATGCCCAACGAGATGGTCGCCATGCATGCCGGAGACATGGCGCGGCTCTTCCGGGTAGCTGACCTAGCCGTGTCGGAAGCCAAAGAGCTGCGCCACTTAATGCGCGGGGTTAAAGAACAGCCTTTCGCTCGCCTCATGCGCAACCCCCTTGGCACTGTCGCTGAGGTTTTGACAGAGGTGGTTACAATGGAGCAGGACCTGCAGCAGCGTTCCACCGCATACGACAGGCCAGTACTTGCTGCTTCAGCTACGGCGTCCTGACCTTCTAAGGGACATGATCCGTTCAATGGACATGATCCGTCCAAGAAGTTTTGCGATGCGTCGAAACAAACGGTCGGCGCTCTTGCTAGCGTCATCCGCGAGGAGGTGCAGCAGGTGATCAGACATCTGTAACTGGGTGACAAATCGCAGCCCTTCCAGAATGACTTCTATCGCCCGACATACGCTGACGCTCTGCGACGCCCTGCAACGCCTTCGATATCCTCTGCGTCATTTTTTGCCTACCGTCACGTCCCGTTGCCTTCCGTGCAGCCGGCGCCATACTTGCCGAAGGATCGACCAACTCTTCCAAAGGCGGACGTCTGGCGTGGCCTCGACCGAAGGTGTTTGTGCTTCCACTGTGGAGAGCCTGGTCATGTCTTCCGCCAGTGCCCGTATTGTGAGCTCGAGCTGCAGTGTTTTCCCGCCGACGCGCCCAGGCCCCCATTTGGTCAACAACCACGAAAGATCGAATAGTATGTGACGCTGCAGCGTATGCCATCCTCAGAACGATGGCAGTCAAGATCGCCGTCCCCTCGCCGACCATCGCCATCACCAGCAAGCCAGCACTTCTCACGGCCGGCGCAAGGACGGTCACCAAGCCCTCGACGGGGAAACTAGAGAGCGACCTCCAGGGCGGGGCGCGGGAATTCGATGCGCTAAAGTTTCCCCCACGACGCGAGCATCGGCCGACCTGAATCTGACATCGACGACCACCACAGCTTCTGAACATGAGGATCGGTTTTTCCTCGACATACGTGTGCTCATCGACGGTCACAGCATTAATGCGTTGGTGGACAACGGAGCCGGTATTTTTCTGTTTTAAGCGTCAAATTGGCAGCACTTCTGGCATGGTCTGACCATGGTCTGGCACGGAGATCCGCACGGCTGCCGGCCACATCGTCACTCCGCTTGGCCAGTGTACAGCCCGGGTCCAGGTCCGCAACTCTACCTTCGTTGTCAGCTTCCTGGTTCTCCGTGAGAATGGGACGGTTATCGACCTCCGGCTGCGCACAGTAACTTTTTCTACAGACAACGCCGATGACACTCCTGACACTAGACCACGCACCTCCGCCATTCGAGTTTCCTACGGCAGTGTTTTTTCAGTGTCTACTCCGATGGACTTCTTGTCGGGACAGCAGTCGCTGAGGGGAGACTTTCGCTGTTGCTGATTCATGGCATTTGTTCGGCTTGAAGCCTCGTCCAGCTACATAATGATAGGTCACAACTACTGGTTAAAAATTTTACAAACTACCCTCGGCACCTTTTCTGCGCCACAGCGATCGCGTTGGCCGACCAATTAGCCGATGTTTCTGAATGCTTTACGTGCGAAGCTGTGGAACCTCAGAACAAGTCTCTCGATCGCACCGACATCAGCTCAGGGCTATTACAGGTTCAACACCGTGCTCTACGTGCCTTACTACGTCAATACACAGCCTGTTTCCCGCCTTCTTCGAAAGTTCAACAGAAGGCCATTAAGAAGTACCACATGGTCACATGCGACGATGCCAGCCCCATACACCAGGAGCCGTACTTTATTTGACCAAAAGAACGCAAGGCCATCCAAACACAAGTGAAGGAGATGCTTAATGACGGCGTTATTCAACCATCTCAGAGTCCGTGCCTCGTCGCCTGTCGTTCTGGTTAAGAAGAAGGATGGAACACTGCGCTTTTGCGTAGGTTACCGAAAGTTGAACATCATAACTAAAAATGACGTGTACCCACTGCCCCATATAGACGACTCGCTCGACAGATTTTACCGCACCATACATTTTTGTTGGATTGATCTAAATAGCGTTTACTGGCAGATTGCGGTTGATGAACGGGACCCGGAAAAAACTGCCTTCATTACTCCCGATGACCTATATGAATTCAAGGTGTTACCCTTCGGTATCTTTTCAGCGCCGGCGACGTTTCAGCGAATAATGGATACTGTCCTTGCTGTCCTCAAATGTCAAACCTGCTTAGTTTACCAGGATGACGTGGTCCTGTCCTCTGAAACCTTTGACGAACATCTTGAACGGCTGCGGACTGTATTAGATGCTCTGCGGTCGGCCAATTTAACGCTCAAGCCTGAAAAATGCCACTTCGGCTACGAAGAACTCGTTTCTCGGCCACGTTATGAGCGCTGGTGGTGCCCAACCCGATCCCGACAAAACTGCCGCTGTCACCGAATTTCCGGTTCCTACTACAAAGAAAATGCCCAAACGCTTCTTTGGTCTGTGTGCCTACTACCGTCGCTTCATTGCCGAATTCTCCCGGATTTCAAAACCCTTGACCTGTTTAACGCGCGACGATACCCCGTTCGTCTGGACTACCGAGCAACAGGAGGCGTTCACCGAGCTATGCCGACACCAGCACACACGCCCTGTTGTTGCATATCTTGATGAGGACGATGCCACCGAGATCTACATCGACGCCAGCAACATCGGCCAGGGTGCTGTTCTAATGCAACACCAAGATGGCGCGGAACGAGTGATTGCTTATGCGAGTCGCGTTCTGTCTCGCGCCGAAATATACTCTACCTCAGAAAAGGAGTTCCTCGCAGTTGTGTTGACCACGATCAAATTTCGATCTTACCTCAACGGCCGCCATTTCAAAGTCGTGACAGAACCCCAGTTTTTTGCTGGCTGGCCAAACAATGAGACCCATCAGGCCGCCTAGCGAGGTGGAGCCCCCACCTGTAGGGATTTGATTACACAATTGCGTACAAATCTGGACGCAAGCACGAAGATGCCCACACGCTCTATCATGCACTGGTCGAGCTAACTGATGGTGCCGCGGAGGACTACAGTCGTTGCCTTGGAGTTATTAGCGATTCCGACGTAATGGCGAGGCAGCGAGCTGACATGAACTTACGATCTGTCATTCACCATTTGGAGGGCCGCACTGCTACCGTACCGCGAGAGTTTTCCTGGAACCGTTCCTTTTTCAGCATGCGTAGTGGCATCTTGTCCGAAAAAAAACTCCAGCTCATTTCCGCGACTACCCCCTCGTCGGGCCGTCAGACCTCCGTACAGACATTTTTTTGCCACTCACGACGAGCCCACCTCTGGTCGCTTGGGATTTACACGCACCTTCGTTCGAGTGCGCAAGCCTATTATTGGCCTAAACTTGCTGCCACCATCCGTCGATACGTCTGAGGTTGCCGTGAATGCCCGCGCAGCAAGTCACCTCCCCTAAAGCTCGCGGGTTTGCTCCAAATAGCCGCATCTTCTCGCACAGCCTTTGACCACGTCGCCATGGACCTTCTGGGTCCATTGCCCGTAGCATCGGCCGGCAATAAGTGGATCGTAGTTGCGGCAGACTACCTGCAACGCTATGCGGTAACCAAGGCGGTTCCGCGTTGTACATCATCTGAAATCGCGCAGTTCTTCATGCACAGCAATTTTTTACGACAGGGCGCCCCGTCCTACGTAATCACCGATCGAGGAACGGCTTTCATAGCGCAGCTCGTGCACGAGGTATTCCGGCAGAGTCACAAGAGCCAGTGCAAGACTACTGCCTACCATCCGCAGTCTAATGGGCTCACCGAGCGACTCAACAAAACCTTAGTGGATATGATCGCAACGTACGTAGACGTCCAGCATAAGACTTGGGTCGAGATCCTCCCATACGTGACTTTCGTGTATAATACGGCCGGAAAAGAGAGGTGAAGTTCAGTTTCAAAATGTAGCTGGCATTAGCAGTGATAGTTTTGTAGCCTTGTTAGAATTTTACTTAGGCTCGACAGCCATTTCATTTGAAGGTAGCTTCTTTGTCCAGAAAAAAGGTGTATGCATAGGGTCTTCAGTGGCACCGGTACTCTGTGATATTTTCTTGTCAGCTGTTGGGAATCAAATCAAAATTCAACCTAAAGATCCACGTGTAGTATCCATTTTTAGATACGTGGACGATTTTTTGGTTATCATGAAGAATGTTCATGAGTCCGATGTAGCTTCGGCGGCAGGGAGTGTGTTATCAGTCTTCACCAGTAACAGCCAGGGCCTCAAGTTCACGTGGGAGTTACCAGTGAATCGCGAACTGCAGTTTTTAGACGTTAGATTGGTTTTTATGGAGGATCACCTATGCTGGGCGTACAATCCCAGATCTAAGAAAGGGCTGTTAGCGTTTGATAGTGCTCATTCTAAACTCGTAAAAAGAGCAATAATCGCTAATTCCCTTCAGAGTGCCTTAAGAAAGTCGTGCCATCACACGATGTCTATGAGCTTTGGCGCCCAAATTCAGAGGTTGCACGAAGCGGGTTACCCGCCCCATTTGATTTTGGCTGTTTCTGAAATGTTAATCCAGAAATTCAAGCGGCCTTGTGATGAGAAACTTCCGGAAGCAAAAAAAATTGGTCCCTGTGATTCCGTACATGCATAAGGTGTCCCATGGTATAAAAAAAGTCGCAAGCAAACATCAGGTGCAGGTTGTGTTCTCGGCCCCATCAAAGTTGTCAAAGATTTACACAATGTCAAAACCGGAAAAGAAACGACCGGTTTGCCCTATTAAACATCAAAAACTGTTCACGAAATGCAGATCACAAGTTGTATATCAGATTCCTCTAAGCTGCGGTTTAGTTTACATAGGGCAAACCGGTCGATGTTTTAATGAACGTGCCAGTGAACACTTGCGGAATGTGCGCCAACATTATGGAAGTTTCCTTGCAGATCACTGCAAGACGTGCAAGGGGTGTAGTCGGGATCTGAGCAAAACAATTTTTTTGAAGAGCGGTAAAGACAGATTTGAGCGAGAAGTAGTGGAGGCATTTTTTATTAAGAAAGCGGGAAGCGCATGCGTTAGTAGGCCGTCCATTTCAATTAGTGACGCTGAGGTGGCGTTTCTCGAAGGCTGTCTTTAGGTTTCAACGTTTGCAAATTTTCTGCATACATTGTTTTTTATCGATGTGTTTTATCGGCCAAAAAGACGATTGTGTAGAAACCAATATTGTAGCACTTTGACACTGGGAGGTTTTCTCAAAGGTTTTAAATTTTTGACGATAATTAAAGTACATTGACGCTGGGAGGTTCCCCCGAAGGTATAAGTTTTCATGTCCACCAAATTTTCCGCGTTTGTTGTTGGTCATTCTTTCATTATCACTCTTTGTGTTAGATCACGATTGTTGAGTTTGCGCGCTGGTTGCCTTGCCCAAGCGTGTGTGTATCATTTGGATCATCAATTGCTTTCATGTGGGTTGCGCACTCATTTAATCTGGGGACTTATAAAGTAAGAATAATGCTGTTATCAAGTGGATAGTGCAGAAGGCGTCTCTGGTCTGTAAAAGTAGCGCCTACTTCCGATGTTCTGACTATTGAAGAAATTGCGTTTTGTTGTGTGATAAGCTTGTTGTGATACGGCTCAGTCGATGCATAAAATGTAGGGGTTTGGTGCAATAAACTTCAGTTGCAAGTTGGCGCCCGTCCTGTTGTGTTCGTGCCTCTTTGTCTTTGTCGTTTTAGCGCCGTCCTAACTTCTTTCAAGATATGAACCAACTAGCCCAAATCAAAGTACTTCTTGAACAACGCACATTACGACATTTCTTCTCGTTTGTGGGCATAATGTGCACACAATTTTGAACGCCATGTTTCTGTGCACTACCGATGACCGGGCGCTCACGCCACACGCTGAGGAATTTGTCCAAAATCCGGAAGAATCCCGCCAACTCGCCCGCATGCACATTAGGCGGCAACAGGGGACAGATGCACGCCACTACAACTAGCGACACCGACACGTTGAATACCAACCCGAGGACTAAGTGTGGGTGTGAACCCCTGTCCGACGCCCAGGCTTGTAGGAGAAACTCCTATGGCGCTACTCTGGCCCCTACAGAGAGTTGCGTCGCATCACGGATGTGACTTATATAGTTCTGCCCGACGGTTCTGTGCAGAGTGCGCGCCGTCGACTCAAACCGGAAGTAGTGCACGTACACCGTAAGAAGCACTATTTCGCGCACTTACAGCGCTTCCGCAGTTGTCTTTCTTCGCACGAAGCCCGTTTGCCTCCTGTCATTTTGACACTTCGTTTGTTGTTTCCCTGTTATCCCCTCTAGTTAGCTCGTAGTGCCCGAATGGTTTCCCTGGGGGGCGGGGGGATATTGCTACTAGGTGGCCCCAGAGAGCACCAAAAGAGAAGAATGTGAAGGTTTCGCACGGGCGCCCTGAGGGCTTTTCTGGGAACGCTGCTGGTGGACTGTGTCTCAGTGCTTGGTTCTGTGACAATACGATGATTTATATATACTCGCTGAAACATATGGTGGTGTAGAATTAAGAGGTTGGAGAAATAAATGAACAAAAGTAGTCAAATATAATACTGCTAATATTACTACTCATGCGGAATTCTCAATGACAGGACTTCTAGTGGGCAGTAGAAAAAATGGGTGTCCATTAAGGCGGTAAATTTGTGACAGATGAGCGAGGCAAGAGATCTCCACCTGCGCCGCCAAAATTAAGGAATTGAAGCGATCAAACGCAACAGCAGCCAACTTACTTGGCCGATAATCGAAATCGGCTACCATAATCAAACAGGAACACTTAAATGCGCAACGTCTTTTCTGAAATGAATTTCACGCTGCCATCTACTCTTGACGACAAGATTGACCGGGAGTTTTTTTTTAGGTCTGCATTTTGTGTCGACGAAATACGCGGCTAACACTCTTGAGTTAATTAAGGAAGTTTTTTCGGATGTTTATTCGATTGCAATCTTTCAGACACAGTTAAAAATTCAATAATGTTCGATGTGCGCTAAATGTTTTCCCTTATGTGTCGTTCACGGTAGCCTTAGTAACTCATGTGCAGCACAACAACACCAAGTTAGTTCAGAACAAATTTTTAACTAGCGTCAAACACGACACTTGCTTAATTCCGCCTAATACTAAGTAATTGTTTGGAAATAGAAGACATAGATACCAAAGACGATTCGACAAAACTTTAAATGAAAGCCATAGCGTCTGATAGCACTCCAAATTCTACGCCGATTTGCGTTTGCGAGAGCGAATTAGAGGCCAGATGAACTCGCACATACCTCAAGATCCACGGTAGAGAGGATGCAGGAAGCAGCTATTCTTGAGAATACAGAACGAAATGAAAAATAGTCGAACGGGAGCCAAACTGCGCCAGCCAACGTTTCTTCAGTAGGACTTCCTGTAGCCTGGACGTGCGCAGACATCATTGCCAACGATTAAATAGGGCCTTAAATGTGAGGAGGAAGGACCGGGGAAGGCAAAGAGAGCCTGGAGGGGAGAGCACTTAAGAGGCGAGCGCGAAATTCAAAAAGGTTTTGCCCAGGCGTGGAGGCTGCGACAGGTGGCATAGATATGTGGAACTTGGTTTGATTTGGAACTTGGTTGGAAAAAGTGAGGAAATTAAACAGCACGACAGCTCAACCTAATAAGAGGAAGGTGACAAGAAACACAAATAAAGGCACAAAAGCAGAGGGAAAGAGGAGAACGAAAGGGAAGAGGGTGTTTCATGTCAGACAACGCCAAGAGGAAGGAGAAAGAAAAGAAAGGGCGGGCTGCAGGTGTTTGTGGGGAAGCAAAGTGTCCAAAAAAACGCTAGCAATAGACGTGGAGCAAAATGTATAAGTAGACATAAGCAAAGATAAAAATATAAAAGACACTACAAGAAGGCGCGATGAAATACGCGGTGTAGTGTTTTTCTTTTGTGTTGGTTGTTGCCATGCCTCTTGCCAAGTATAGGAACTGATTAAATGATTACGTCAGTGACGAAATGTGCACGCAAGATTATAATTCAGTACTGCTATCAGTGATCCGGAGCGACGCTGCAATTCCACGACGCAGCACCTTATCAGACGCAGTGCAACGTGATCTCAGGATCTGTATCAAAATCTCCCCTCGAAATCGCCTCATAGGTGTTGCGGGGCAGAACAATTTGATCCGGACCGCGGATTGCAATATGCAAAAGCTTTCCCGTTTCAGACGTTTACACTTGTTTTGCGCTTTGTTTTAAATATATCAATTAGGAATGTCTCTGAATTTTCTGTCTTACAGATTTGAAGCCTGGTTGGAGAATGAATATGTTAAGTGCATCAATTTATGGCCGCCTTCGACAAAATGTTTCGAAACTGCATTTGAAATATTCTTGCCCCGCCAGCACATTCCATCTAGTCGTCTAGCAAGATTACTACTCTGCCGACTTTGTCTCTTGGTCTAATGCCCACGTCGATTGTAGAAGCTAACTAGTTTAGAGCAGCCTGTTCTCATGAAGAAAGGCTTCATGGGTTTCGAGCTTGCAATGATTTTTGTACAATTTTTTCGGAACGGATTGAATTTCCAAGTACAATTCAGTGCTTTGTGAGGCGTCTTGGCGGCCATGTGTTCGCTGCTTTGAGAGAGATAAAATTAAAACTTTACGGTTCAGTTTCACATGTCCAGCATTACTGGGCAAAAGTTTGAGTATTGGCGTATTGAAACGTGCTGCTATGGATTTATTGAAGCAAATAGTCCAGCCTTCCGATCCTTAACAAGATCGTTCTTTTGACGTTTTTCCATCGCTCACACCGAGCCATAAAAATATCATAAAGAGCCGTAAAAAACAATTGTGATCTTTTTTCACGATAGGAAAAACGTTAATAGCGAAAAATTAAAAGCTTGCCAATGGAAAGCCTGCGGATATAATAATATTTATAGTGAATTCTTGCAATTTAATGAAAAGATTTCGTCATAAACTCTTTATAATTGACAAACGCTTTTGCCCAAGATTGCTGGGTGTGGATACCTGTGAACAGAGTGCCAGAGGCAGTGCGTTATTTGGCAATCGACGCTTTTTTCGCCGAAACATCCTTTATACACATTATTTGTGCAACTTCTGCGATATCTATATCAAGTTCATACTTGTTGAAGCTATTTTGAGTGGAAAAATTGCAGACAACGCTTCAAAGACTTACAGAAATACGTATTGATTCATAGACATGATTATCACTTTAATATTCACAACCCTTTGCCATGGTTTGGATACACTCAGATATGCCCCGGAGATTACATGCTTAACTGGCGCCACGTTTCAGGACGATATATGCATAGTATTACGAGTCATTGACGCCATGTAAACCGGTAGTCCTGCTCATGCAAATGCAAACATTATTTGCAAGTAATATTTACAGAGGAGGCTTAAAAACTGTTTGAAAGTGACATTAGGCTTTGAATTGTAAGCAGGTCAGCCATGCGGAACCTTCCGATGTTGGCACCAGAGTGACGCAGATATTTACGCCCAGCATATCATTTAGTATTACGCTTCCGAAAGGCGACGCACATTGACATTGCCAAGCAATCCGCGCAACAGGCTTTGATCCTGCTAGCTGCGAACTCAACATAAAATCAGACCAGAACGAATGACGGGTTTCTGGAGATCAACAGTGGGCAACGGCGCTTGACAGCGCCTTATTTGTTCGCAGCGCTCTACAACTGCATAAACGCTCGGGCAGATCACCTCAATGCCGCAGGTGCCGTTTTGCTGCACAAATGTTACTTTGAGCTATTAGTATGCTGAAAAGCAGTGACGCCCTGCGCGAGGTTTGTGCGGTCTTTCCGTTCCCTCCACAGGGCCTTTGTTCGCGTGTGTTCTATTTCGGCACCCATCGGAGCTTACGTCTCATCTGGGCGCTTCGCTTCAAATGGAGGCGTATATACGCCGAGAACCTTAGACCGGTCTGGCATCTGCTTAATGCAGGTGCGAGGGAGCGCCAGAGAACATTGCCCAGCTATTATAATGTAACACTCTATTATGTGGCAATATTATATGGTAACGATAAGACAACAAAAGCGGTTCAGGTGGTCCGGCAAGTCTTTCAATGCGCAACAAAGAAGTCGGCGGGGACACTTCAGACTGCTAATGTGTGAGAAGGCGAAAGGCCGCCGCCCGCTAACTTCGTGAACGCAGTAGACGCGTGTTGCTGAGTGATGGGCAGAGGGAATCGCATTGGCACGTAGCCTCGATGTCCTACCTCTGCATGGCTGTTCAAAGCCGCTGCCTCGGCCCCGCTGCACCCTTTCTGCTCCGCGCACTGCGGCATGATATATCCTAATGCCACGCAGTCTGCAATTCTACCTTTAAGCCGTCGCCGAGACGCAGCACTACCTTCGTGCACCCAGTCGCCGCCCTACCGCGGCCCGCGCCCTCTGCCGCCATCAGCTCCCGCATCAGGTTGCATATGGATACGCCGACCGTCTGCATGTGGACGCCATCTTTTATGGGTACCATCGAGTGTTATCACACGAAAAGACGGGTTTTCTCTCAATGGGGCAAGTAAGGCTTTCGCCTTAGAACTATCGCACACAACCACTGGGGTCGTGAAAAAAGCATGACCACATTTAGAACAATGTGAGACATGCACCTGACTGATAGAGATCCTCGTTTTGCTGCTCCTTGTGCGGCATCAACATGGAGACGCCCGCTGCACATGGCTTGGGCCTAGCGCGAATGCCCAGATGTGCTCTGGCACTGGTCTTGACAGCGCTCGACAGCTTATTCCTGCGCACGCTAGGCTGTGTGCTACGGCACTGCGAACCGTGCCGAAACCCGCAATGTCATACGCAGAGTTCAGAGCTTAAAAGTCGTGTGTCAGAGTTCAAGATTACTACCTAGAGCAGAGTAACGGTATTTCCTTTATGCGCGCCGTAGCACTGTCTTGGCGGTGTACGTGCGCCACGGTTCTTATGCAACTATGTACCACTGGCATTCCCTAACCCACCGCCCTCAGAAAACGCAATGAGTCTGATTTCAGGAAGGCAGACCGGGATTCCATGCTTACTTGAAGTCGGAAAAATGCTTTTTGAGCGCAAGTCATTATATGATGCAGTGGTAGCGTTTTCACTGCACTATATCTGTTATGTGCAGACATCCGAACTCCTGATACCTCCGCCCTTGAGGAATATGCGTTTGCCGTCTTTAGATGCAAAGCGCATAATCTGGCGATGCCACGCACAGCTAAGCGCCGGAGCTCGGCGCCGTGGTGACGCACTGCTCACCATCATCCACCTGCGCGGATGTCCCAGAGGATGCTCAAGAACCTGTGGTGTCACCACACACCAACATCTGCATGTAACAGATATCCCTGTGGGGCAATTATTGCAAACGCTTGCAGTTTTAATGTTTTAAAGCGTTGAAGCTTTAACATTGCTTTAAAGCGTTAAAGCTTAAAACATCGTGTACCCACTACCAATTTAACAGCTATCATAGTACGGCGATTGTCTGAGAATGTAAGAAAACATTTTACTCTCGTGATTAGAGTATTGGGTCAGGATTCACATGTAAGACACTTTAAAGTTGAAGTAAAGGCAGCATTCTGCCCATGTCAGCGGTCCTTCTGACCTGGACTATGCGCGTGAAGTGCTGTGTGTCATCAGCTGCTGCGTATGCCCGTCCCTGTAAATTTCTAGGTATTCATCCTCTTCTAATTGTGGTACTTCCACGTTGAGCGCAGCTCCGCTGGCAATTACAGCGCCTTTCGTGTGCGTATATTCAATCAGAGCGCAAGTGCCACCTAGAACAATGCCGCAGATGGAAAACGACAGGTGGGTGAAAACCCTGTCGAAATCACGCTGGGTACAAAACGCATTCGCTGGAAAAATCGTAGGCCGAAAAACTCAGCGAGACGCGCTTCCAGGAATTTGTCGCACGAAAGTCCATACGAGAACGCTAGCGAGAAAGCGAACGGCACATCCCGCTATCCCGCTAGGCGCAGTGTGAAACCGCCGGCGCGACTCTCTCTTTACCTGCAGTGGTTTCAGGTACCATAGGAGAGGAGAGTGTTTATACGGCGCTATATATATATATATATATATATATATATATATATATATATATATATATATATATATATATATATATATATATATATATATATATATATATATATATATATATATATATATATATATATAGATTATATGTACGTACAGAGTACGTATATACTCTACGGATTATATGTACGGAGTATTTGCACTAAAGTATCTATATATAACATTTAATAGCGGACAAGGAGGGCGGCTTCGTTGTCCTGCCACAGGGAATGTTTGCTGAAAAAGCCCGGGAAGCTGTTTTGAAGAACTTTCATCCGATTGAATTCCAAGGGAAAATACAGCGAAAGCAAGCTACCAGGCTCCTTAAGAAAATGAACCTTAGTTCTGTCGCGCTTTCGGTCTCAAAAGCCGAGAGGGACTCTTTGGAGATATTTTTCACCGGCAAAACACACAAGATGGATTGCCCACTTCGCGCTATTATTTCGGAGAGAGGCAGCTGGCACCACATTGTGGGATCCTTTCTAAAACCACACCTGGACAAACTTGCAGGCGGTGATCCTTACCTCATCCGCAACTCGAAGGACCTGGTAAAAGACCTGGAAGACGGAATTCCGTTATCTTCTACGGCCTTTTCCATCGACGTAGAAGATTTGTTTTACTCCGTGCCTCATGATGGTTTATTCAAAGCAATCAGAGACAGTATTGACGAACATGGTGAAGTTGACTTCCAGAATACTGCTGGCATTAGCACAGAGCAGTTCCTAGAACTTTTGTCGTTTTATCTTAACTCTACCGCTAGCTTTCATGACGGGCAATTTTATGTTCAAAAGTCTGGCATTTGTATCGGTTCTTCTGTAGTTCCTGTTTTGTGCGACATATTTTTGGCTTCCTTTGACAGGCGCCTGAAACTAGAGCTTTAAAAGTATCCGGTGTTCCATGTGTTTCGTTATGTTGACGACTATCTTGTGATATTAGATTACAGTACTAATCTTGACCTTGACAACACGGTTGCTAGCATTCTCGCCACCTTCTCCTTTGAGGGGCAAGGACTCCGTTTTACTCATGAAGTAACAAGGGACAACCGCATTCAGTATCTAGATTTAAAATTGCATTTTTCTGATGTTCATGTCTGTTGAGCTTACAGTCCCAGGTCCAACAAAAGCCTCCTACCTTATAAAAGTGCTCATTCGAAGTTAGTGAAACGTAGCATTATCATGTCGTGTTGTTTGTCTGCCCTTCATAAGTCATGTGTTCACTCTCTTTCATCTCGTTTCCATAGTCAAGTCAAGCGACTTGAATCCGCGGGCTACCCTCAGGAAGTAATTCGCAGCTCATGTGAGTGCCTTCTTCAGAGGATGAAAAAAGCAATAGAAAAAAACCAAGTGCAGACAGGACCCCTCCCTTCCTCATGCCGTATTTTCACTGCCTTTCCCACAGCATCAAGAAGGTGGCAGGCAAATATGGAATACATGTAGTGTTTTCAGCGCCTTGTAAGTTGAAAGAAGTTTGTCCCATGCTCTCGGAGGAGAAAAAAGAAACAAGATCATAACGCAGGTCATGCAAGAAGAACCATCAGACCAAGTTCACCAGGTGTTCCTCCGAGGTTATCTACCAGATACCTCTATCTTGCGGGCGGGTTTACATCGGCCAAACTGGCCGGTGCTTCAATGAGCGAGCCCTGGAACATATACAATCGATGCACACCGGCACAGGCATCAATCTGCCATTACACTGCAAAAACTGTGACAGCCGCAACTGCGTTCCCTACCTAGACAAAACTGCTTTCTTTTTCTATGCACGCAGCAAAACTGAAAGGGAGGTTATCGAAGCTTTCCTGATAGCCAAAAGGGGTGACGACTGCGTTAACTCGCCCTCGCTGTCGCTATCGACACCAGAGTTAGAGTTTTTAGAAGGGCACGTTCGTGTTCACATTGAATCTGATTAACCTGTAAATTTCTGATGATGTTTCTATCGTTGAACCCTATGGTGATAGTGTTTTTCTTCTTTTTTTCTTATGTTCTCTGGCCTTATTAACGATGTGTTTTTCACAAATAAAATCAGCTGGAAGTCTGCGCTTTGTCTGTCGGTTTGTGTGCCTCTCGTCCCGTCTTGTTCGCGCAGTTTATACCCTTTCTGTTCATCATGAATCAACTAGCCCGCCGGAACGTCCTTCTTCATATCATCTCCTTTGAGCTTTCCAGCAGGACCACACTAGACAAGTTGAAGGTTTTGTGAGGACTTATCCACATGCGAGTACGCTCGTTCTTTGCTCATGGCCTTAACATTACTGAGGGAGTAATTTCTGGTGTAGGCATCGAGATAAATGATATAGAATTTCCGCTCCTATCATCCTGCTCTGTTTGAATCACTGACATATACACTGGTTTGCGCAATTGAGGAATGTGAAACTAATGTTTGCAGGCACCACTTTTACCATCGAACGTGAAGGTGGGATTTGTGACACATCCAATGCGCCCTTACGTACCCCGCCGTCTGCAGTGCCGAAAATGTGAAAAGCTGACACACGTGAGCGCTGCATGCACGAGCAAGAAGACCTGCTTGCGTTGTTGTGCAGACCATGTCAGGCCTGTATGTACAGTTGAAGTGCCGAATGTGAAAACTGCAAAGGACCTCATGCGGAAACTTAAGGGAGCGTATGAAAGTAAGGACAGAGATAAATATTTTAAAGAAAATGATGAGAGACCACTGTTCTCGTAGGGAAGCCCCAAATGCGGTTCACCGCTGGAGTGCACACGGAACCAGCAAAAGAAGCGCCAACCAAATCAGTGTTGTACTTAAGCAACTGATATGCGCACTACAGCTAATCATTGCCGGTGTGAACACGCCCGTGGCAAGACCTGCTCTCACATTTTAGCCGCCGTGGAGCCGGCCCCTGCAACACTTTAGTATAAGACAGCAGTCATAGCCCTACTGTCGTCAGCACCATCATTACAGGAGAGAAATTCTCGATCAGCAGTATTTCAATGGAATGCTCGAGGTCTGCGAAGCCGCCTAGTAGACTCCAGGCAGAGGATATTTCAGTACCGGTCTCCGGTGCTTGTAATATGTGAGTCGAATATCGCCCCTCCTTTTCGCCCGTCCGACTAGGAGCAACTTCTAGCCGAAGCGGCTGGACATCCAAGCAATGTTCCACTATGCATCTGCTGCGACTTGACTTCTGTTCAACATCAATTTCCTGGATACAGCAGCAGAGACTATGCTGGTGTAATTGTGAGTCCGAATGGGCACAAAAACTCTATTATCAGTGGCTGCACACCACGTAGGAGTATATTTGACGCGACACGACTACAATCACTTCTGGAAAACACTGCACAGCCCTACATTATAGTCGGAGTTTTCAGTGTGCATCGCCATTGCTGGTTCAATGCCGTGTTGGACACTCCTTGTCGAGCGGATAATGCAGGACTCGTTCTCAGTAATAAGACGCCGACATTTTTGCGCGTAATTGCTTACAGCAGCTGCCCGGATTGGTATTTGTATCGAGGCGTCTCTCAACACCTGCTAAATGGTATATTAATATCGAACGTACGGCAGTGACTATATACCAACAAAAGTGCAGCTTCGCTGGTTTGACCATCTTCGACGTGAAAGGGCACGCTGCACTGACTCGAGTACTTTCCGTAGTGTTTTAGAAGCACGCTGCGAGCGCCTCTACCGCAGCAGACTTGGAGCGGCGCATGATTACTTTTGTGCTAGAGTCATTGCGAATCATATCGGTAAATAAAATACCCCAGGGCAAAAGATGTTTCGTACATATGGGCTTCTCGGCGTGCACAAATGCAAGACCAGCGCTGTTTGAAAGAACTCGCTAGACCACAGTGGCATTCTTTTTTTAGCGGGCTAGATCTCCGGAACCCACTCAGGAATCTGGCGTGGCATCCGAGCATTGCTGTCCTTTTCGCAGCAGCAGTAGTCTTTGCGCGCATTGGCACTTCTTCAGCACCGGAAGGCTCCTAAAGTGGCGGCGGAATTTTGCTTGGGGGCTGCTGGAAGTACAGCTCTAATTCCGCAGAATCCGTGTGCTCTTCCTTCTATGGATAATTGTCTAGACGTTTATTTCACGCTGCACGAACTCAAAGCAGCGCTTTCAGCTTATTAGCATTTTTATTCCCCAGGGTCCGATGGAATTATAGTGCGCTTCGCCACCCACCTAGTGCCAAAAGAAGAAGCCAAAACGAGAAGGGTGTTTAAACACTCGTGTGTCACTGCCAGTTTTTCACATCAATAGAAAAGAACCGCATTGTGGCTTTGCTCAAACCGGGAAAAACCCGACGTGACATGACATTCACCAGACGTGTAGCTCTCGCAAGCAGCATTGGCAAAACAATGGATCGCATGATATTACCGTGTATCAAATGGCTTCTTGAAAAATGCAATCGTTACCAAGATGTAATGAAAGGGTTTCCTAAAGGCCACTCTGCTATCGCCAGTGTAATTGGTCTGGTGTTGATGGTGCAGCACGAGAAACGTTGCCGCAGGCTGACCGCTGCTCTCTTCCTCTACATCAAGGACGCATTGTACCATATTCAGCACGACGCAAGGCAGATGCCCTCAAGAAATGTGGAATTAGAGGACGCCAGCATCAATGGATTGTAAGCAGTTTGAGGAAGCGGGCAGTCTGAATAGTGACTGATGAAGGTAACACAAGAAATAACCCTATCACGCGTGTTGTCCCTCACGGAGGAGTGCGTAGTGCAACATTAATTAATCTTTTGATATTTTGATAATCGGCCTATTCAATGAACTACCAAACACAGTTTTGGTATCCCCATAAGCAGACGACATCTTCATATGCGTATCAAGTGCCAAAGAGCACTCTAGTTTGGGCTAGTTAGTTCATGAATCACAAAAAAACAACGGCGCGAAATATGCGGAAAAAAGAGAAACAAACACGACAGGACAAGCGCCAACTTAAAACTGAATTTTATTTCGCGTAAAAGCTGCCTTTTTGTCAACCAACACGCCTTAATATGTGTGCAATCACGCATTCACAAAGTCACGAAGCCAACACACAGTACAACAGATCACTGAACGAGATCTAATACATGGAGCACGATAACTAACCACGCGACATATTTCATTATGGCCATCCGGAGGAAAAAATCCTAACGACATGAAGAAAAAGATAAACAGCTCAACAACAGTATGAAATTCGAATAATCATGACCATGCTAACCTTTAACAACTGAAAACTCTATATGCAACCGCATGAGGAGTGAAACCAGATGACCAACAAGAAAAGTGGAAAAAATGAAGAATGATGATTTAAGACCAAAGCCACGTCAAACGTACAAAAGGCGAAAGGCGTGAACAGTGCAAAAAACTTTTAACTACCGGAACCGATCAACCATTTCATTCATATGGTGCCTGGTTGATCGGTTCCGGTAGTTAAAGGTTTTTTGCACTCTTCACGCCTCGCCTTTTGTAGCTTTGACGTGGCTTTGGTCTTAAATCTTCATTCTTCCCTTTTTTCACCTTTCTTGTTGGTCATCTGGTTTCACTCCTCATGCAATTGTATAGTTTTTGATTGTTGAGGGTTTCCTTGGGCATCATCATTTGATTTTTATACTGTTGTAGAGCTGTCCGTATCATTTTCTTCACGTCGTTAGGGTATTTTCTTCCGCATAGCCATGACAAAATATGGTACGTGTTACTTATCGTGCTTCATGTATTAGATCTCTTTCAGTGAACTGTTGTACTGTGTGTTGGCTTCGTGGCTTTGCGAATGCGTGATTGCACGGATGTTATGGGGAGGTGGCTTAAAAAAGGCAGGTTTGACGCGAAATAAAGTTCAGTTGGAAGCTGCCGCTGGTCCTGTCGTGTTTCTTTGTCTTGTGTCCCCGTATTTCGCACCGTTTTCTATGTGTGTCAAGTGCCACGCGTCCCCAAGTATAAGAGAGATTGCAGCGTTCAGTTTCCATTGCGTCTGCCCACCTGCGTTGTTAGGTGCTTGAACTACCGCAATTTAAAATGGTCATTTTCTCTTTTACAGGTACGTTCACGGCATGGTACACTGTCACAGTTGACAGTGCAGCCATTCCATACGCGACACGCTATACATTCTTAGGTGTCACTATAAGCCCCGACTTGTCAGGACGAATCAAGTCTCTTTGCTCAGAAAAAAAGTGGACAGTTTGACAAGCATTGTAAGACTTATAGCCGGAAAATCCTGGGGTTCGTCTGAGCGATTTTTACTTCACCTGTACGAGGCTCTGTTTATCAGTAATCTGAGATACAGTGGACCGGTTCTTTCGAGGATAAGACTGCCTGCTTGCTTTTGAACACTGGAAAGCGCTCTGGCTCGTTGTTTGAAAGTGTGCTTAGAATTGCCCTGTACGGCTTCAAAGTGGGGCACATTTTAGGAGGCCCATGCCTGCACAGCCCACATTTATCTCCAACAGGAGCCACTACGGGTGCATTTGCGATACCTGGCCTGGCATTGCCACCACAGCCTGTCCAATATTAGTAGTGCGCTTGCTGACGCGGTGTATTCTTATTCCATAAGGATGCAGTGCAATTTAATAACTACAAACTACATGTCTCATCGGGTTGCGGAGGTGGCGTTATGGGTAATTCCAAATCACAACGTGCGTGTAACTATTCCAGAAATACGAAGAAAAGGTGCGCATCGCGGCATTTGGACTGATGCAAATGTCATTATCCTCTATTTCCTCTACGTACTGCGACTCAGAACGCTTTTTTATTGGCGGATCGGTGGCGAACACCATTTTAGCAGAAGCGGTTATAGTGCCTGGCAACGCCTGCGGCTGCCGCTTCAGGCTCATGCATAAAACATCATCCACGGTGACTGAATTGGCAACCGTACGAGAGGCCATCCGCTACATTGGTCAGCAGATCGCAAATCTGTGCACTATAATCTTGAACTCAAGATCCACATTGCAAATCATAAAAACATACATTAAAATCACACGAATGCGAGCACCTATTCGGGCAAATAGTGCCCTTGCTACCTGAGGGGCTCCAGCGCGGCCGCACCATCAATATTCGGTGGATACCCAGCCATTGCGGCATGAGAGCGCTGATGGCGAAGTTAAGCTGGCTCATACTGATCGAGCTTCTATCCTAGTCTCGTTCACGAGGTCACGTAGCAGCCTGACTGGATCATTCAATGCAAGCTTCCATACAACTGCACAAGAACGAGGTGAGCCACCAGAAGGACAGCATCCCTCAGCTTGATGCTGGTTCGCGACTTCACCTACCATGAATTATAATGCGACGTCACGAGGCCTTACGCATTCGATATCGCGCCGCTCGGCATGGAGCTCCTTCCTGATCTGTTGCAGTGGCGCTTTGCCTGAGACGAATGTGGAGTTACTGGCGATGGTTATAAATTTTCCTCTACGTCACCAGTGTCGTAACTGTGCTCTTGACGGCATGCAAAGTAGCAGCACCATGTCTAATCACCCGCTCTAGAAGAGATCTCTTAAAGAAACAGCTCGCCCCGAGCCGCCGGCACAATAATTTTTCGGTTTCGCTGGCCAAGAAGAAAGGATTAGCGCCGCCGCCTTCAATTCTACATTTCTGTCAGACAGAGCGCCATGCGCACATGTTTAAAGTTCTGTCACCCCAAGAAGCAGCTTCATACAGAGTGCCGCGGTATGGCATCAGGAATTATATGGTTTGAGCTGAAATTTCAGACATACATGTCTAAGGGCGTAGTCACCTTAATATTATTGTAAAAATAGAAAAGCTTTCTAACGCCACTCTCTCAATGTCTTCAATATAAACATGCACGCTTACTTGAGCGATTAAAAAGTTATGCAATCAATTTTAAGTAATTACTCCGGATACAACAAAATTTTTATCACTGCTTGTGTCTGCCTGTCCTCATAACCAATTTCCAGTAATGACCTTTGTGTAAGAGAAGTAAACGACGGCTTCTACATCGCTAGAAAGGGTGACAACTGAGACAGCTCCCGATCTTGATATTTATCGAGAAAAGAGATTGAATTCCTTGATCGCTAGGTCCGTGCTCTCTATCGGTCTTAATGCACACGTGGAATTGCTATTCCCTTGTTATTTTCCGTGGCGCTGCCTCGCGCACACTTCATCAAAAATACGCACTGCGCCTGGTGCGATTGCAGTACGTACCATTCACGTTCTCGCCTTCGTTCTCGCATGGACTTTAGTCCGACGAATTGGCGGAAACGCGTCGCGGTGAATTTTTCAACCTAAAAATTTTCCAGTGAATGTTCTTTGAGCTCAGGTTGATTTAAGAGGCCATTCACCCACCTGTCATTTTCAACTGTCGACTTCGTTGTCGCGGAAGTTGCAATCTAATTGGATGTACGTACCTGGAAGGCGCTATAATTGCGATTGGAGCTGCCCACAATGTGCAGGTGCCGCAGTTAACCCATACAAAATTGTCCTATGGCCGGCTATAGACATTTGGCCCAAATAGCTAAAAGCCTTTCCTATTCCTATCTATAGCTGTAGATACAGACTGATCAATTTTTTCTATATAGAGGTTAAGACAGTTGTATGGTTCCAAAGCTATAGCTTTAGTGGCCTAGATTTTTCAATAGCTGGCAATAAACACCTCTGTGTGTGCTTATAGACGTTCATAAAAGGCCTTTGACGGACATAGCTTTTTCCACAGACGCCCATAGGATGTTTTTGTGTGGGAAGCGATGATAAATACCTAGATATATAGGGGAGACAGAGCCTACACAGCGGCTGATGACACGGAACACTTCACGCGCCTAGCGCAGGTCTGAAATTCAGTCGACATGGGCAGAATGCTGCCTTTTTTTCGAATTTACTTTAAAGTGGCTAACACGTGAATGCTAGCCGAATACTCTTGCCGTGCAAGTAAAATATTTTTTCTACAGAGTCGCACAATCTGCTTAAAAGCCAGTACTGTTAGCTCGATTAAAGGCACTTTTTTATAATAGATGGGACAGCAGTGCTTTAAAGCATTGAAAACTGCAAGTGTTTGCAATAATTCGTGAAAACACTTCGAACGAGGAAATGGTTGTAAAGATTACGTTTAAAATTTGTAGTTGTTTTAAAACGGCGTAAAAAAGCAAACCGTCAAAAGAAAAACACATCATGACAAATTATCACATAAGATCTCAATATACTCTGCTACCGAGAAGAACGAAAAAAGCAATTGGAGCAACAGAGCCGCTAGAAAGCTTACATCATGCATACAAGTGTCATATGGAAAATACGCGGACTCAGAAGCGTACCATGTGGCGCTTTCGACATCCTTATAACCCTTATATAGCTTATAACCCGGCGTGATTGCGTACAAGTCAAACTGAATCCCTGCCTTGACTGAATTGTTGATAGTTTCACTGTTGCTTAAGCAGGCTCTTGACAGTGTTTTTGTCTGAAGAGATTTTAAAACTTTGAAACATACGTCCGATTCTTCTGTCCGTGTGTGTTGTACGCAAGGTTGATATTTATGCTCAATCGCAGCCATAATTATACACAGCACGCTTCGGATGCCAAACCCCTCTGTAGCCTTGCCTAGCAGAAATTAGGTAGCAATTTTGAATACGCTACCAAAAGCCGATCCTGTGTTGAACATTGAGCCTAAGAAACCTTCATATTTCTCTGCCGTACAAACGGGAAACGTTACAAAGCCCAAGTGTGCTCTTTACTACCTTGGCCGCACTGGTAGCCTAACTGACAGAATGGCGCAAAAGCCCGTTAGTATGCTAAAATTACCGATAAACTATTGATCGTTGGGTTGCAGTTCAAGATATTTGGCAGAAATAGTTTTTAAAAGCCAGGGTATCGAATTAAATTGTGCGTTCTAAAACAAATAGCAAAGAGTGCTTTATCTTCATAGCTCCTTCCCTCGTTTTTTAATCGAATTTTATCACCTAAATAACGCCCACTATTCCTCATAATCATCCTGCACAGGCCACACCGGCTAATATTTCAAGGGTTTTTAATCATAAAGAATAAAAACCATAAAGAAAAAACGCTTAGAGAATGCCTTGAAAGCGTCTTCTTTATGCGAAGACCATAAAGACACTTTGCGCTCCAATTTGATACACGCAATGCATAAAGCTAAATGAAAGAGTCCTAAAGAAAAAAACCCTGCCTCGAGTGTCTTTCTTTAAGAGCAATAAGTTTTTTTAAAAGGTATTAAAATTAGTCGGTGCTTCTTTTTTACATGTAGGTTGTGGTGCAAAACGGATCCATTAGATGACAGTTGTCCTGCCCCGTCTGCGAACAATAAAAAATGGTTTAGGAAATTTTCCGCAATAATGGTCATTTATATCAGGGCTCATTTACATCAGTGCTTATAGTAATCAAACCTAACCAGACGAAATTTTGACAAAATATTTAGTCTTCGCTTTATCTGGCGCTGGCGCGATGAAGATATTAAGGAGTACTCTTCGCCGTTTGATCTTTTCTCAGTATTCCCGCAGGGA
This sequence comes from Amblyomma americanum, assembly GCF_052857255.1. Taxonomy (NCBI): domain Eukaryota; kingdom Metazoa; phylum Arthropoda; class Arachnida; order Ixodida; family Ixodidae; genus Amblyomma; species Amblyomma americanum. The sequence continues at coordinate 177,255,402 of NC_135498.1, read as the reverse complement.
TAACAAGATGAATCATTCTTTTTTCAGCCACGAGCGCACGATAGGCATTTTCTAGGGTATATAAAAAACAATGCCTTATTTTCGCTTTGTGAGACGAAAGAGGGGGTTTGTTGCGTCAGCCTTGCCGTAGAGCAGACGTCACCATAACGCTCCCAGCTATTTTTCTTGCCATAAAAACTTTTTAGATAAAATAAAACATCCTATTCTTTAGCAACAACGATATTATCTAGCATGCGATGAAAGTGCTGCTTTGGTGCGGGCTTTCCATGCTTTTACAATTAAGTTTATCCGGATCTTTTGCGCACTGCAATTGCAGCGCTTAATGAGACTGTCACTCCGAAGTGAGCTCACTGCGCCTGGCTAGATGCACGTGTGGCGCCGATATTACTCCATACGCCGAGTGCAGGATAGTTCAACGAATTCTCAAAAGCGCGACAAGCTGTAGGTGTCTCAGTCCGGGAATTTTCCGCTCGACATTTGTAGCCCAGATGTCAGCTTTAATAGGCGCACTTGTCTGTTTCCATCTGTGACCGCGCTGCGTGTAGCTTCGAGGGAATGCAAGGGCTGGCGCCCTGATTGCGTACTGTACTGGTGCTCGTTGTGAGGGTGGTTGCAGTTAAGGAGCTATTAATTCCTCAAAATTACGAGTGGGCAGAGTTTAATCAGTGCCTCGTTTGGTCAAGTACTGTGCGCAATAGGTGAAGTTCGGCCGTTCAGTTTGCATGGAGATGATGCTGCTTGTTCTACTACTTTCATTTAAAGTATCTCAACTCTGAATGCTAACCGCGTGCTTTTATGCTGAAAGTACAATATTTGCTTACATTTTCACATGCATTCGGTACTGTCTAATACAGTTAGCTTGTTAACTGTTGCAGTTGCTTTACAATATGTGGGACGCATGCGTTTTAAAAGATTAAAGGCTCAATATTTAGAAACATGCTAATCCAGAACGATCACTTAAAATGATAAAGCTCTAATAAAATACATAGTTTAAAAGAACAAGTTGATTTCAAACGCCAGGAGAATGCAGTTTCAGTCAGTCTTTGGAGGCGTAAACTCCTGACAAAGAATTAAACAATAAGAACGCAGTGTAATTTGCTACCATTGAAGAAACGCTATAAGGTTTAATGCAATAAGGACAGCTAAATTTCAGCTGTTCTTCTGTTTTGTAGATAACGGTGCGCCAGAATACTCAGGTAATAGAACCGCGGTGGATGCATCAATGCGCTTTGCAGTATATTACCGCACTTTTTCTCCGCTTTGAGTTCTCGTTTTGATTCTCAAGGCCGTAACATAAAATGAGCACCGACCCGCCAGAAGTCACGTGCTCCCATAAAGCAGTGACACATTTGCTGTGACGTCACGTGCTAAGAACTTAAATGGAGAGGCTACTCGCCGTGGTCGCCACCGCCTCATCACCGGCAAAGCGCTCAAGTTTTCAGCACCGATCTGAGTGCGAGACAGCATAGGATGCGGAGCAGAAAGCTTAAAGCTTTCCAGTACTTTCACGACGCTGGTGTCCGAAGATACCTCGGCGTATGAACGTCCGCGCTCTGCAGTGGCCATGCGCACTGTCGGTGTCGACCGATGTTCATGACATGACATAAGGTGAATCCTTTATACAGCCCGTCACACATCTGAACCAGGACGGCGCCTAGGCTCACGCTGCATGCGTTTGTATATATTGCGGTTTCGGCGTCTTCCTCAAAGTGCCAAAAATTGTAGGGTGCTGTAAACGAAATTCAGTGAAAGGTTGCACTTCCGGCGCTTTCCATTTGCATGGCACGTCTTGCTTGTCAGCTGGTCAAAAGATTGGCGATGCGTGAAAATATTTTTGGCAAGCCGTCTATAATATGCATACAGTACCAAAAAATTTGCTGCATTTTTCAGGCTTCATGGTAACACCATAATACATGGTTGACGTCAGTAATACCTCCTGCCTATGCAGCCTTTCTTCGCAGCCCATCGCGAAGAGTGCAGCGTCGTGAACATACACAACAAAGATTAGACACTTGAGTCCTACGAACACAATGCTCATTAGTCGTTCAAAAGTTGCTGTTGCGGAACAAAGCTCGAAAGGCCTGATCCTGAAACTGTATAGGCCTTCCGGCTAGATATCATTCGGTAACTAGAATCTGACGGTACTCGCCCTTCAAATCCATTAACGAGAAGTACTCGGCATAGCTGACTCTTTCTGACGCATATTCAACCCGCGATAAAGGGCAGGCGCCTTCCTTCTTTGCGTTGTTCACCCCCCCTCCCCCCACACCCCGCTCTCAGCAATCCGTCACTGAGATGGCACCAGAAGCCAGTCCAGCAGACAGCACCCGTCCGACAGCGGCTCCAGCTCGTCCTTCCTCGCACACTCCCGACGCTGAACCGGTGCCTGTGCCTGTCCCCCGCCGCCCCTTGGCATCCCGATGGCCCCAGCTTTCCTGACATCCCCGGCCCTCCCATTGGAATCAGCGCTCCCGGCTTCGCCAGCCCAGCCGGCGTCTCCTGCCCTCCAGGTGTCCTCGGCCTCCCGGCAGCTTCGGCACTCCAGGCGCCTCCGGCTCTCTCGGTACCACGTCACTCCCGGCTGGCCTTGTTCTCCAGGCGCCGCCGTCCAGCCCATCGCCCTCGGCTCTCCCAGCGCCTCCGGCCCTCATGGGAGTCGAGTCCCTCCCTGCAGCCCAGCCCTCATCCCACCCGTCACGCCTCCCGCGCTATTACCAGTTGCGGTACCACTCCGAGCGCCCCTTCTCCACGGCTGGTTCTTCGACCTGCCGATCCTCATCGCCTTCCATGCACAGTTCGTCGGAACCTACGTCCCTGCCTCCGGCGTGGCCAACTCAGCCTCCTGCACTCAGCCACACGCACACTCAAAACCGCCAAGTAGCGCCGGACAGCCTTCTTCAATCGCCCCACACCGCTGGCTGTACATCGGGCGCTTCTAACCATCTCTGTGCCACCGCAACGACCGATACAACCAAGGCAGCCACTGTACTTTTCGAGGCATCGAGACACTACCGTGCGTCGCAGTCACAGCTGCTGGTGACGTCTGCGCCGTCCCTTCCAGCCGACTGTGGCCATGCCTTTCCCCACTCCTGCTTTGCCTTCACTGGCTCCGCTGCAGTAAGCACAGCGTCTGCTCTCATCGGTGCGGCCGGCCCTGATCACTCGCTTCTCTCGCCTCTGTCTCCGTTTCCTGCCGCACTTGAGTGCCTGACAGTCCTGAGAGTAGCGGCAAGCCACACACCCCGCGACATGTGTCGTTGTTTTTGCGGCGCCGGCACCGCCACCAGCCCATACACATGTTCTGAGACTCCTTTCAGCGCACATATGCTGTCCTTCACGCCGCTGGGTTTCAACCTGCTGTGCCTACGACACCGTATCGAGCCCATCGCCGTGCCAGTCCTGATCCACGCTACCACGCAGTGGTGGTGGCACCCGGTCTTCTCTGTGCGACGTTTCCTACTCTGTCACTACGCCGACACTCCGATGTCGTGGCAACGCACGCCCGCTGCGAAGCAGCCAGGGTCGCCCTCCTGAGCTTTCATCGCCTACCCGATGGCTCCGCATGGAAGTAATTACCTGAACTTGACAGGCCTTTCACTTTTGTTCCTTTTCATTCGGTGTCTGTGCTCCATTCTGCACTTTTTCTTGTCCATTTCATCTGGTGCAAAGTCCTTGTTTGCGCTGGACGGGGGCCTCTGTAGCGTCATCTTGTAGCGGCCGTAGCGGCACGTGCGAAGAGAAGGAAGAACGGGAAGCGCGAGCCGCGTACAACGCTCGGGACTGATCCCCCAGTGTGGGTATGTGCCATCTTTTGATAGCCTAACAACAACAACGACCCTAGCCAGGGCCGGACGCTGCCGCCACTGCTCTGCTGCGGTCTCCTCTTCGGCAGCCCTCAATAAATGTGTCAGCGGTCGCCTCTCTGGGTGACCTCCACACGTTACCGTGAAGAGATTTTCGCTACACTGAGCACTTTCAAAGTAAGCGCTAAAGTGTTTGACGTTGGGCACCAGCTCAGTTTCGCAATGCACCGGTTCCAATTTCTACGACCTCTGTGAAGCGCAGCGCCTCATTGCGATCACTTTATGGCTATACTTTAATTCTTGCTAGAATCCACAGCGATGAGTGCTATGTAATATCTATAGGTTCCTCAGTTGCTCATGTGTGAGATATACCTGTCAGGGATGGACCAAGGAACTCAAGAAGACCTGATTGGACCACATGTGAGGAAGGTTTACCGCAGCGTAGACGATTACTTTGCCTTCTTACAAGGCGTGGAACCTGACGGCGTGGTAGCTACTACTATTGAAATCCAACGCATCCACAGAACACTGGCAAGTGGACTCAAGTACACCTGTGAGTTTCCTGTTGACAGCGCGAAACAGCATTTAGATGTCCTCGCGAAGTTCTCTGTACTGGATGTACTACCCGAGGTCCAAGAAAAGTGCACTACCTTGCGAAAGCACTCATTCTAAGCTGATGAAACGGGCTTTAGCTGCTCTAATCTTCAAGCCGCTCTCAATGAACCTTGCCCGCAAAGCTTTGATGACCAAATGGCTCGCCTATTTAGTGCTCGCTCTCCAAGTGCACATCTTTGCAGCATATGTGAAAGCCTGCTCGACAAACAACAAACAGAGACAGAAAAGTGAAGCGTGAAGAGAAGAGCCCTGTTATTCTGTATTAACACAGACAGTGGCACAGCGTTAAGAAGAATGACAATAGTCATCACATCTACGTGGCGTTCTCTGCCCCGTACAAGCTTGGCAAGGTCTGTGCAATGCTTAGTGATCGAACCCACGAATCACGGTTTGCGAAGCACGTCACGTACCAAGTGCACAAAAAGCTGGAGCAAACTTTTCTGAAAGATACTACTCACCTGCACTAGTGTTTAAATTGGACAAACGGGAAGGTGCTATAACGACAGTTCCAGAAATCACAACTTCAACGTAAAAAATGAATCCTGTGGTTTGTTGGCATACCATAGTAAGAACTGTGGTTGCAAATAACTCTTGAACTAAACCACGTTTCTTGCATACGCCACACATAAACTGGAGCGAGAGGTTATGCAAGCTTTTCTTATTTCTAAAGCTGGAGAGAAGTGTGACAGCACACACTAGATTTCACTCCTTGATGAAGAGGAGCTGCGATTTCTATAGGGACACGTGTACTGTGTTTCTTTTTTTGTGGAAGGCGATTCCTGCAATTTTTTCTGCATGTCTTTATTACTCATGTCTTCATTACCCTTTGACTGGAATCGCCTTTTTGATTTTTTGGAAATGGTTTGCTTCGAACGGTTTGGATTGACTTATGGGAGTTCAACGTTTCAAAGCGACTCAGGCTATGATGGACACCGCAGTGAAGGGCTCCGGGAATTTCGACCACCTGAGGTCCTTTAAAATGAACTGACATCGCACAGTACACGGACCTCTAGAATAATGCCTCCATCGAAATGCCGAAATAATGTCTCTTTCGTCAAATCTCTTTCCCATCCAACTCGCCCAACAAGCATCAATTTTTCAAGATATTATGTTTTCCAGTACCTATTCTGTGAAGGGAAAGCAGGGCTCATAGCTTTACAGTGCTATGATGGCCTAAAGTCAGTGAGTTGGCCGCGGCTTACGCGTAAAGGTTTTTATAGGGGTTAGTACTTGCTATATACAGCTGACAAAAACAATCATGGTGCTTAAATAAGAGACAGGCAGAACATAAAAGAGATTCCAGAAGAGGTTTATGTTTTGTTATTCATGAGGGTTTGAAGTCCCAAAGCAACTCAGGCTATGAGGGCGCCATTGTTAAAGGCTCCAAAAATTTTGACCACCTGGGGTTCTTTATCGTGCACTGACATCGAACAGTACACGGGCCTCTAGAATTTCACCTCCATAGAAACGGCACTCCCGACGCCAAGGTCGAAACCGCGACTTACGGTTCAGCAGCAAAATGCAATATTTTCTGAGCTACTGCGGCGGCGGACAGAAAATTGGTGGCGGGCCGAATTTTCGTTCAATATCCTAGATGTAATCTATGAAGATGGAGCCCAATTTTTTTCCCTCACTGCGTACACTCAGGAGCTGTGCAGGCCATAATGAAAGTCAAAATACTGTCACGTAGCGGTCACTGCAGTCCAGCACTTAAGGAGGCAGTGCCAGGATTCCCGAAACCAGTTCTTAATTTGGCTGACCTGCGCCCGCAAACGACTGAACAGCACGGCGGCGGTGGTAGCCACACGCGTGCTTAGCGGTCGTCGAATCAAATTCATGCAGCTTTCGGCCTTGCGAAAAGCTCCAAAATCAGCAACAATCTCGAACAAGGTAGAAGCTGTTGTGCCGGCAGCTTTCAGGATGTGAAAACAAAGGTACAAAGCTCCGCGGCAATAATAAATGTGGGAGCAGCAAAAAAAAAAAACGGAAAACAAAACTCAAGACTAGACTTGAGACGCGCTTCTTTTTTGAGCAGAATTTTTGGTACATTGTTTACCGCGCGCTGGATAACGATAGACTACTGAACACTTGACGGCTACATCTGGTCAGCGACGTGAGGTTTGAAGGCATCTAGAACTGGCTTAGAGAAGCCTTCATTATTTTCTACTTCGCATTCATCCCTTTTATCTCAGTAGGAGCGACTTGCTTTATGACTTCCCGCAGCCACAGCGCGTGCAGCAAGATAGTGCGTTATGTACGTCGCAGTTTTGTGGGAAAACAATGTGCTTGTGATTTTAAGAGGATCACCACGATAACCACAACCACGATGGCTGTCACGGCTCGAGCTAAGTCCCGTGCGGGATGAAAGTCCTACTCATTTTTGTACAATTACTCCTGACCTTTGCTAGACGCGTCGCAGAAACAGCGTTAGTTAGGCGTTACCCTTATGATTCCTCTCTCTTCGTCATATTAACAGCAAAGGAAAAGCTTAGGCCATTAGGCCAAAATTAATCTCTCTCGAGCAAAAAAATTGCGTTATTGGCTGCCGCACGAAAGGTAAAATCAGGACATTCCATTCATAACGACACTATGCATACTGTAGCGACGGAAAGAAAACTTAAATGTGCTGGCGAAAGAGAGAAGTAATGTCATCTTTGCTCAAACTTCGTGGTGATGTGCTGGTGACTCCCCTATATCCGCACATCGAAAATTAGAGTGGACACTTAAGCTCCGCCTTAAGTGTATGACGCGACAGTGTAATGATTTATTTCCAATATATGCAGAAGGTCATTCTCTTCGTTAAATTCATAAATGCCTGGGAGTCCGCATACACATTCTGGCGCAGTGTTGGAGTGGTTAAGGGAGCGCCACTGCCCTGCGTTGGCAGGTGCTGCAAGCGGTGGGCCTTAAGCGACCCAGGTTGCTCTTCTCGAGCAAACAATAATTAAATTAATTGCCAGCAGCCACGGTGGACAGTTTCCTCACTAATAAGTGGGCGTGCTGTGATGACGCCGCAAAGTCAAATGGCCTCTGTGGCCCACCTACCTCCTTGGTTACACTCTGGGGGCCACCTGTCAGAGCTATGCTCGCGATTTTTCGCTCACAAAACCGAAAACGGGTTTTCAGGTTAACGTGGCCATTAACCCTATCGCGCTAAAATGCGTGGAAAGTGCAACGAATATGAACATAAGATGATCATTGAAGGTGTTATATGCTAGGTCCAAAACCCGCATCTCTATCTCCTCTATGCTTATTACTTAGGTTTTGCGAAAAGATGGTTTTCCAAAGGATTTCCGACGGCGGGGCTGAAAAACAGGCGGAAACAGTGGCGTAGCCGTGTCGAGAATTCGGGGACAATAACTTCGCCTTGAACAACATAAATGCGTATACGCTGTATTTTTATGTTCTACGGTGCTTACGCAAATAGAGGCCTAATTAATGATTGAGGCCGAAAATGAATATGTTGCAGTCAACGAAACATTGGCGGTGGTTTAGCTCTGGTTAAACCTGGAGTGACGCGATAGCTACAGCTGGCCGAGTGGAACTTGCTCAGTTGAATTGCAAAGTCCCTCTTTCGCTGCTCCGTTTCGCTGGGCGTTCCTTCTTCATCTTCGTCCCACTTCACACGGCGCATGCGCACAGCTGTGGCAGCTAGGTTTCGCCCACGCGCCGCGCCGCACGCAGCAGCAGCTGTTTCGCACCACGTGCATGGTCACGTGACGAACCACGTGATCAGCCATGGCGCCGCGCCGCCGGCAGCTGCTCCGTACCATGTGACCAACCACGTGACAGCGTGGCGGCGCAGCCTCAAGGCGGCGCGCATCTACAGGGTGGCGGCGCCACGGCGCCGCCAAGCTGAAGGCTCGAAATGCTACCGTAATGTAGCTGTCGCTACAAAAGCTAAATACCCGGTTGTGCCCATTAAAATGTGTGTTTTCTCGTTTCTGCCAACGTCTACAGTCTCCAACCTATGATGCGCACAGCCTGTGCTCTGTACAAGTCAATCTAAGTCTCTGCACTCCTACGACAGGCATTGATAGTATCTGCTTCATTGGCAGGTTTGCCGGCGCGCGAGAACAGGAAATAGAAAGATGAAAGTGCGATAAAAATAGCGCATAAAATAAAGATTGTATTAGAAAACAAGCCGCTCTGTTCAAAATGAGGCGAACAAGCTTGAAGTAAGTTAAGCTCCGCGGTATCACTAATTTGTGAGACAGCTCGACAGCCCCAACCAAAGCCGAAAACGTAAGTAAGAAAAGAAAGCCCCGGCAGAGGCTTGAGGTGGGAGGCTTTTCAAGCGGTGTGATCGGGGAAAAGACACCAGATCCAGATAACTTATCAGCAGCGCGTGTTGGGATCCCCGGCGGTAGTTAATTAGAAGATTACCGTCCTCCTCCTCCCAGTCCCAGGATTTTAAGCATGAGGGAAAAATAGATTTCGCTCGCTTAATGGGATTAGCGGCGCAGGTAAGAAAGAATAAGCATCGTCGCTTGCCGACTGTTTCTCAGGCTGCAGCAAAAGCCGCGACACATCGGCGACCTCCTGTGAGCCTTAAAACAATTAACCCTTGGTTTGTGTTTTTCTTAGTCTTCAACAACGGTACTCGAGTCCTGGGGATCAACAGCCATCTTGATAGGCAGGCAAATAATTTGTTCACCCTTTCTTTAAGGAGACGGCTTTGGTTTGTTATGCTTTTGCTATGATAGATTGCTATGCTAGCGATTGTATGCTGGTTCAAAATGTCTCTGTGGCCGGTATCGTCACTACATACATATGTTATTCTTCTCGTCCTCTTTTTTAACTCTCTCTTGCCCTTATTTTTCATGAGGTGGTGCTGCGTACTTTTCTGCTGAGTAAGAAACGAAAAGTGCATAGAAATTTATTTATTTATTTATTTATTTATTTATTTATTTATTTATTTATTTATTTATTTATAAATACTGCAGGCCCTTCTCGGGCCCATGCAGGAGTGGATGCAAGGCAGAAAAAAATGACAATGACGAATCGGACAAGGAAGATAGGTAGATGCACAAATAAATACACAATACAATTTTATCATTACAGAGGCATCACGGTAGGAATGATGTTGGATCAAGGAGATTAACCTGTTCTAAGAAAAATTCGATTGTGTTGCAGATCACAACAGTAGATGGTAGTTTATTCCAGTAACGTATAGCTGAAAAAAACAAGGAATATTTGTGAACAATAATGTGGCTTATAAGTACATGACACCAGTTCATCGTTCGAGCGTTAATTGTTCCTTGGAAGCACGGAGTCCTCCTGGAAAAACTCAGTACGCTGAACGTGAACACAAGCGCACCATGAAAAAAAACCGTAGCCTGAACGAGTAAGCAACTGTTTAGTTGCTAGTGCGCAAGGGTTGAGGTATAAAGTGTCCGCATAGCTGTCCTACTCTGAACCAAGCGCCGTCCATGTCGTGCCAGCTATCAAGCTCGAAAATAGAATTTTGTATCGAACAGTGTTACTGCATTGCTATCAAGTACTGTTCAGTTAGGCGTAATAAATCGTGACACAACGAAGAGAATTGAATTCAGGTTGGCGGCATAAATTCAGTGCTCCCCTGACCGCCACTGGGTTTAGAGAGAAGTTGTTGAGTTTTGCTTGAGCATATCGGCAGCGTACAGACATTGATAGCGTTCTAACTACAGAAAACTGCGGTCCGTCTGGTTCAGTTCAGTAACTATGAAATCCACTTTGCGAACACACCTGCACATGATCGCCAAGAAAACACCCTGAAACTTACATGCGTAATAGTAGAGGTGAGCGCTCCTTTGAGATCCTACTGCACCTTATGAGGAAATTTGAATACATGCATCAATATGGCGTGTATATTGTAACGTTCTAATTTTACAATTAGGGACACTGGCACACAGAGACATGTGCAGCCGCTAGCTGGAAGACACTAGCCCACCAAAACCAACATGCACTTCTCTGTTCTTGTCTTCGTCCCAGAGTAGGCTGATATGGCAAAATGTGGCTCTCGGCCGTCTCTCCAGTTACGAATGCATTTGCGCGGCTTCTCAATCTAAATCAGGAATCGCAAACATTTCAGTGAAAGGAAGGTCGTTCGTGGTCTCCTGGCAATACCTGCCACACGTTTTTAACGAAGTGCACCCAATATTTCCTCACAGACACAAAATAAGTTGCTGTTACTTTATTTAGCGCTTTGTTAAGCCTTGTCGGGATGCTTCTCTGCAGTTTCGGGGGGGGGGGGGGTTGTAAAAGCACGCTTTCAAAAACCCTTTAATGTGCTTTAGTGCACTGTGGTTGGATGCGTAAAGGAATCTACAGAACTCCTTACCTCTCACTACGGCACAGGTAAGGGCGGATACCCTGTGCTCCTAAAAGTTTTAGCCGTGCGCAGACGTACTGGTTGCATGCACAGGCTACAATTGCTTCGAAAAACGTTTCAGCTAGCATCACTTCATGGCATCAATACAACTCCCAAGGGACGCCCAAGTATGCTTATCTTCCCTAAGCTTTCTGTTTGGTGCATCATACCCTTAATTTCTTTAAGGCATGAAGCCCAGCACACTTCACAACAAACATGCTTAGTCTACAGCCAATTTTCGCTCGTGACCAATTCGCTGTCGCTGCTAGGTCTAATTAGACGCAATCGCTCTGCTTACAGTCATTTATTGCTACTATAACATCTTTTTTTACTTATTTATGTATTCCTTTGATATTTAAATGTTATCAATGTACTTGAGCTCTGCAAATATTTGGACAATAATTTTATTTCACCCCTGAGTTACTCAGCTTGACTAGATATCTAGCAAATCGGTTGTTTCTGAATTACGAGCTGACGTTATTTTTTCTGCGTGAGGCTTTTAAGAGAATAGAAAGGGGCTGCCTTTCGCAACAGAGCTCGACAATAAGTGAGCTGTGATGCTTTCCGTCTAGATATAAAACAATCTGCATATAATATAACTTGGTGTATAATAAGTTCTTAGGGTGCGAAATATTTCAAACACGGCTAACAATACAATAGTCATAGAAGTGATCTGTGGTCAACGAGCTGATAAACCACACTTGAACTGACAGAATGTGGAAGCGCACATAAAAAATTTGGCTGCACTAACCCTTGTGAACATACCGCGCCTAGCACAGCTGACGTATTTGTCATGTCTGTTTATCTGACTCTTCCCTACGCTTCAAATATTATCACGTTACCAGTTAAGAACGCCATAAATAATCCAAATATCAACGTGTGACATGTTTTTTAGAAAACAGTGAGAAGAAAAATCTAAAGGTGGGTAAGGAGGCATAGTAATTATTACATAGCAGTTTACTGCAAGTATAGAACAAGAATTTAGCGTGTCAGAATGGTGATAAGTGCGTTCAACGTTGAAAATTGCGGAATAAATATCTCGTGCATAGTCGACCATTATTAAACAGGCCCATTGCACAGCCCTGTTTGAGCATAAGTGCTGCGTTATCATTAATCCGTGTTTCAGTTACACTTTAAGTTTTGATGCACTGCGTTTACAGAATTACAAGCTCTTCAAACGTTTTCAAATTTTAGTGCTTTGAGAACAAACCCTCAATGCTGCGATATTGTTACGTGGCGGCCAGCCGAAGAAAGAGACACGATGATCGATGGAAATGACATGATTTAATGGCTGCCGGCCTAGCGCGAGCGCTCCTGCCCGCGCCACTGCGCAGTTCGTCGTCTTCTTCGTCACACTACTCGGGGCCACCGAGCGATCGTCCCGATCGCGAACGAGAAGATCGGCACTGAAGATGAAATGCTGCAGATGACGATGGGCTTGTAAAATGGTTGGATACAGAAGAAGGAGGTGAAGGGCTTGCCGCCACGGTGAATGAGACGATCGGCTAATGAGTCCCGGTCCACGAAGCATCCGGGCCGCAGGTTGCCAAGAGCCGACGGCCGAGGTCCTTGGACGCACCGAACGGCAGAGGCAGGGGGGCGGTGTCCTCACGTGTGGGCAGCGTCTCGGGTCGGTCGGGTCATTCCGGTCGCGGCAACGTGGTCAGTTCGTCGTGTCTTGTGGTCGGGGCGGTGGACGGGGCTGGGGTAAGCGGCGAGGTCGGTTCAGGTCTGGCGGGCTGCGCACAGCCGGGCGGTGCGGACCAGGCACACACGGCCGACGACCACGGCAGGCGCAGGACGCCGAAGCTCCGGGACCAGGATGGCGATGAAGGGACCCCAGCACCTCACACCAAATGTTACGTGGCGGCCAGCCGAAGAAAGAGACACGATGATCGATGGAAATGAGATGATTTAATGGCGGCCGGCCTAGCGCGAGCGCTCCTGCCTGCGCCACTGCGCAGTTCGTCGTCTTCTTCGTCACAATATCTTCTGGTAGGAAATTAGAATCCGAGCGATTACCAAGCAGTGGTTCGTTCGGAAGTCAGTCAGGCCAATGAGAGCCCGTGCACTTGTAGGCAACATTCGTAGGCGCTGAAAAGGAACGCGTTTCGCTTTTTGTAACGACCACGGCAGTTAACAGCCTTGTGACTACCTAATAGTTCACTCAGAGTGTATCAGTGTCTTTCAAGGCCTTCCTCACCCCAAACAGCGCTTAGCCGAATTTTGATGCGGTGGTTCTCGACTCATCGCACACTAGTTAAGATTTCGACGTCGTCTCTCGGAGAAGGATGAGGTGGAGGAGGAGAGACTTTAATTATTACAAGAGAGGTCATTACGCTTTTTGCGTTGGTTTCCTCTCATCTGATTAGCTGAGTGCTTTCGCTCTTTGATGGGCTTCGGCAAGCTTCCGCTTCATGTTCCTGTTTCTTGCCTATCCCGGTGCATTCGCGTACATGGAAGGCTCGTTCAGAGCTTGTCATCACCCACGGAAAACAGTCGCTACCAACCTTGAAGGCGGCGTGTGCCAAGGCGACGGCCACCGTGTGCGCCAGCAGCACGTAGCGCGCCTCGTCCACATCCACGACGACCTCGTCCCGCATCGACCCCGACGGCATGCTGTAGTCACGCGCCAGGCAGTCGAGCAGCTCCTCTAGCAGCCGGTGCGCCCTGTCCGTGAACCGGAGCAGCGTGTTCTCGTCCGCCGCGCCGTCAACGAAGAGGGCTGGTGCCAGGCCGGCGTAAAGCCTGGTAGCCATGCGCGCCAGCTGAAAGGTGTACGCCGTGCCGTTGCCTGGCACCGAAGCGTTCACGATTCCGAATGAAACATACACCGCTTGGTGTCCCGGGCTGAACCTAGAGGGACAAGTAGACATGGCCTGCCGCAGCTGTGCGATCATTTTTGAACAAATTCATGCCAATAAAACGTTTCATATGTGAGTTTGAAAATCGCTTCCTGCTTGTTGTCCTTCTGTTAAACAAGGCGTTTCGCTGGCCAGTTGCTATCTTTTTTTGCTGTAGAGCGCCGAGATCTGGTACTATCAAATAAAAATAGCGCGCACATTGAACAACTGGCTTAATATTCACGTAATGCGTGAATAAAAACATGTAATAGGTGAAACTGAGAGTACGAAATGAACAAAAAGTTCAACACGAAACGTGGCGAACCGTTGACGGGACGCGTGGCAGCTACCGTACAAAAGGACGGCTGCAGACCATTTTGCAGACGCTGCAATCCACCACTTGCCTCCACTCGGCACGTGCGCTTGCTGGTGAGCAGCAGCCCATCAAAATAACCTCTGAATGGTTAAACGATTCTGGTGCGTCTAACAATGAGTGTCGGCAGGATGGAAATACTTTTCGTGTTTCAACGCTCCGCGTTTGGCGTTTATTCGTTGCCGCTCTTGGCAGGTTGCCTAGGTTTTTAGTTTCTTTTATTTACCACATGAAGTCTTTGATAAAGAGAGATTCGAGACTATGTATGAGCATTTAAACTATTTCGAAACCCTGTGCACTGTTTGCGGGCCATTAAACTAAACGAATAATGCCTTCACTATTTTTCCACAGACGAAGTTCTAAGCTGTTGAAAAAGTGTGCTTCTGTGGTCAGCCTAGCATTACTTCACGTAAGAAGCCAGGACTGGGAGCCTGTTTTACGGGATACACTGTTAAAGTCTGAAATTAAGAGCGTGAAGGAAACCGGTCCACCTGTGTTGTCCTTTTCTTTCTTGTGTCGTCGCGATTGTGCCGCAGTTTTTTCAGTAGCGAATATTCTTGGCGTTAAAGCATCGAACGCTGGCCATTCCTTAAAACAAAAAAAGATTCGACCTCGCTATGCAAGCCTCTTTCACGATAATTAACATAAGACCACAGCAGTGGCTCAGTGGTTATGGCGTTCGGCTTCTGACCCAAAAGACGCGGATAGCGTCCCGGCTGCGGCGGTCGAATTTAGAGGGGGGTGAAGTTCTTAAGGCCCGTGTACTGTGCGATGTCATTGCTCACTAAAGAACGTCAGGTGGTCGAAATTCCCGAAGCCTTTACTACGGCGTCCCACATAGCTTGAGTCGCTTTGAGACGTTATACCCTCACAAAACCGTAACCAATAGTTCTCATTGTCCTCTAGCAGAATATAGAAATTATTTTGATTTTGTTGAAAGGATTGGCCAGAGCTCAAACTGTAGAAGCGATTATTTAACACTGTGGACAATATTTCATTCGTACAGCAAAAGTCGTAGCTTTTCGCGATTCCACTGAGTAAAGGTGCGAACGCGGCGAGTAGCTGCCACTAAGGATTGAATACCTGGCAAGTGTTCCGAAAGGGTCGCCGACGTCGCGCGGCCGTGTTCTTCGCGTCAGCTGCGCTAGCCGCTGGCTCTGGTGGGCCCTGGACGCCTCGTTGAACATGTGCAACGGACTGCTGCCAGATGAAAGGGCCTCTCTTGCGCAGTGATCTTCTTTAAGAGACCACGGCGGAAAGAAACGGGCCAGCATGAGACGCCTCAACATGAAGTGCACCACGTGGCGCGTGTTGCTGTCCATCCAAGAGTAGCGCCGCGTGCTGCGGAAGAACATGCTCTCAAGCTGAGATATCCATGCTCGAGTGGTGATGTCAGTGCCGCTGGCAAGGGTTAGCTTCGCGCGGGCCTTCACAACGCACACAGGGAGCACGGACTCGACCGCGCGCAGGCACAGGGCCCACTTGGGAGTCGGAAAGAGAACGCGGCCAGCGGCTTGGACACTGTACAACTTGAGAAGATTGGTGCTATCTGGCAGAAAAGGCGCCACAGAGACAACTAGGCGGAAGCCGAGATAGTTGAGTAGAGGTCTTGGTCCTAGCTCATCAAAAAGCTTTCTCAACTCATGGTCGAAGTAACCAGGATTGCTGTACTGTACTGTAGTGTTCCTCCTTAGGGTACCTTCGAACAGGATAGTGGCAAAGATCCGGCGACCCTTGTCTAGCTCGTCGAGGGGTACATGTTTTACTTCTAAACCTGGGAAAAGCGGCCTTCTTTTCGCGATGCTTTTGAAGATGACCATGACATCTGACATGAGCTCGTAAAGCATGCCAGTGGTCTGAACGAGGTCGACGGATTCAGAAACAGTGGCACGAAACATCGAGACAATAGCGCTCTGGTGTTCGTCGCCACGGAAGAAGAGTGGTCGGGGCAGCTACAGTTCGAGCACGGGCTGGCCGTACGTATTGTCAAGTGCCGCTTGCACACCGAGGAGGGCATCCAGTCCAAACGCACGCATAAGCCTTGCCGCAACGGACCATACGTCCAGTACGGTGACAGGAACACTGTTCTCGACAGGCCAGCGTTGCGCTGGCGGCCAAGCAGCGAATATTTGTCTCAGTTCTCTATTACTTTCGTCACTGTGCGGACTCATGCAGGCTTGATAGAGTCGCTTCGCTTCGATTACATCGCTATGCGTGGTGTCCAGTATGTACTCTAGAACCTTGGTGTACATGGTATCTTCCATCATCGTATCTATGGATGTCGCCACACCAATTCCTGCCGCTGGATTTTGCATCAAAAGCTCCCAATGGCTACACACATACTGGTAGAAGTTGTCGCAAGGTGACACTTCATGGTTGAGGAGGCTAGCGAAATACTCACCGTCTTTTAAGCAAAAATCAGTTGAGCACCTGTACACTTTAGTAAGTGGGACCACCCGTTGAGATGGGTATGTTCTGGGTGCGCGCGGAGTTGTGGCCGCGGAGGAGGCGTTCGGCCAGGCTGGGCCATGATCGGGATAAGTGAGCAAGACTATGACGCAGATCCACACAATGCACACAATCGCCAGGACGACGACAAGGTTACTCTCGGGGTACATAACGGTCGTCTGCTTCTCCAGCTCTCTTAGGATCTCATCTATCTCCTGTTTGCTCTGTTCTTGCGGTTCTGGTCCAGGCTCAGGCGTTGGTGGAAACTCCTGCATTTGTGGTTCGGGCTCGGGTGAAAGCTGTTTAGCGGAAGGTTTTTTTCGGGCAGGTGACGGTTCATCACTGCTGCCAGTCTTCTCGGCAGCCGCCGCTATTGCATTCCTGTTAGCAGTTGACGACTTCTCTGACGATCCACTCTGACGCTTCTGAAGCACTGTGCCTTCAGTTGTGGCCATTGAACTCGTGCCAGCGGGTCTAACTGCCGGAGCAGATTCCCCGGGCGGTGATTTTATGGCCGTTGGCGTGCCCTGAGCGGAGGAGAAAGCATCGTCGCCGAGTTCATCCTCAATGTTGTCTTTTGCTTTTCCGCTGGATACCTTCTCCGTATCTCCACGCGGTTTGGAAGCACTAGTATCATGTCTAGTTTTTTCGGTCTGAGTATAACCCGTGGTGTCTTGTCCCATTGATCCCTTGCGGTTGCTGGCAGTACTCTCTTTGGTGCCAGAAAAGCCAGAAATATTCAGTAAAATGGACCCTTCTCTGCATTCTGGCTTCGGAGCTGGGTTTACAACTACAGTCTCTGCCTCCTGTGATGCTGCTTTCGGCGACGGTCGTTCAGATGGCACGTTCTCCCCTGCAACAGTATGAGTTGCCCCAGACGTTTCAGGCCGTGGTTTTGAGCTGTCTTCCAAAGCAAGGGTTTGTGGTTGCTCTGCGTCGGGTGATCTGGCTTCGCTCTCCTTCGGAAAGGGGAGTCGATTTTCATCAAGGGCATCAGTCTGATGCGGAGCCTTTAGGATTACGTGATGCCCGGCATAACCTTGACATTCTTCTGTGAGCCCATTGGCGCCTTTCGTTTTCTCTTTCGCCACAGCTACCGCTCCGCCCTCTTCGTGAGGCATGTTCGTCAATCCCGGGCTCGGAGAGCCTGCTTCTCCGCGATTGGATTCTTTTGTGCCGGCCGCCATGGATGGTCTCCTGGAGGCCGGCTTTGATGACACATCACCATTGACAGATGCTGTTGTGATGTCGGAATGCAACATTTGCGATGCGACCTCGGAGCTCCGCTTCAGCTTTGGTTCTCGCGTTGGCAGCTTTGTCGGCTGTTTTTCATGTAATAACTGATATTCCGCCTTTGCCTTTCCTGGCAGCCTCCGGCCAGTTGAAGGTGACAATTTTGCACTTTCCGCAGAAAGTTCAAGTTGTGCAGTAGACCTTGCAGCAACTGTTGCTACTGACGACGCCACCGACGACTTCCTTCGTAACGCTTGTGAATTCATTCGCTTTTCTTTAAATATTTTGGTGGTAGAGCTGCATACGCTTTGGGACAAAATTGATGTTCTACTGGTGGTTATGGATAGTCTGCGCTGCTTTTCGGCTTTCTTTTTGTGATGCGATGATTTACTCCTCTCCAAAGGCTGCCTGTCGCTGACCGTGGAAGCCTTCCTTTGTTGCTTGTCTGCGCCCTTTTGAGAGGACCACGAGAACGTGCCATACCTGGCAGCTCTTCTGCTTGTGGACCAACTCATTTCGATGAAGTAAGTGCCCGACCTTTCTTCTCCGGCATGTGGCCGCTGCTCGTCGTTTCGGGTGACTACAGATGCCGAACTCTTTCTCAGCCACGGTGGTTCCTGCGATTTGAAACGGCTCGCGTTCTATTTGAATGCTACAGTAATTTTCAAAATAAACGATTAAAAAACGGCTTAACCAGATGGTAGTTCTTTTTGAATAGACAAGGAGTAAACCTTCTATAAACCTGCGTTTAAACTTGCCCGTAGTGTGGTCGAACCTGCCATCAACTCCCAGCATTCATTCTTCCCGCCATACTTGTCTACTTTCAAGTGCCGACTAGCTTATCTCAGCACATTGCTACCAACCAAGCACCCAACCTGCCTTTGGCATAAGTGGTACATTCCCCGAATCTCATGACGTGTACCCAAAAATAACGTCATTCAGACCTCCTATGTACCCTTCCAGTTCCTGCTCTTATCTAAAGCAAGACATGTTGTGGAGTGAAAATATACCAGAAACACTGTCACTCCTGACCAGAAAGTCTATTGCGCCGTCCGGTGCTTCCAGCTTCCTCCTGGTAACTACAGGTTTATTTTGTCGGGTGACTCATCACCACAAAAATCTTCGTTAATGCATGCATACTTCCAGTGTCGCTCGGATAATCAGCGTATTACTTGAACCTCACAACAACTGCAACCAATAGAATCGAGCGTGTGAGGCATTGTGTTCACCGTGAGAAGTTACCGGCCTTGGAACATATAAATAAGGCCTAATTGCCTATAAATTCTGAACCGTTTACTTAGAAGAAAACACCCTGCTGTTCTCGTAAAATAAGCAGTCCATTACTATAAAACGGAGCCTGCACCACAACTGTTCGCGCAAATCAACGCCGCTACAAAAAGCGACACCATGCGCGTCCTGGTCGCGTTTCAGGAGGCAGACAACGGTGCGGAAACGAGAAAAGTGTGTTGAACTTCTGTACTTTCCAGTCAGCATCAGAATAAAGTATTTTCCTTCGTGCACGCGAAAACTTGTATGCAATTGGTAGAGCAGCTGCTCTCTAGATTCTAGTTGTCCACAGCTATTTAGTTCCCCCCCCCCTTTCTGTAGACGCCGTAGAGTCCTGGGGACTCAATGTCATCGGCTAATGATTGTTCGCATCGTTCAATAATCCCTGCAGGTCACTCTGCCCGTTTAAAAACGACTTCAACGCCGTACTTTCTTTTTAAGTTCGTATACAGCCCAAAAATGTTGTGCCTAAGCGTGCTCTCTTGTATTCAGTGGTCACCTGGGTTTGTCTTTCGTTGGCCCTCCACTGGAGTTCTCGTGGTGTTTGAGCCTCCTGCTGAGGCCTCCTGCAGAGTCAGCAGACAGGCGTCGTAGTTTAAGTGCTACGTAATCAGTGCATCGCTTTCCGGCAGCCAATGACCGCTCGCCAGGTTCTGCTAAAATTCTTAAGTCGGAGTAACTTTCGGCGCGCCCATTGATAATCATCAACTTGGATTGATCATCATGATCATCCATCAGTGGCCATTGATCCAAGAGCAATCGGTTGGTTTATATTTTTCAGTCTACAAGAAAAGATTGGGCACCTTAGTTTTTTGGAAAATAACCTAGGCCGAAATATCTGCCTAAGAAGATTAAGTAAAGCCGAAAATTTATTTTCAGAAAAAATGGTCTGAAAAAATTGCGAGCAATTACAGCACGAGGTTTTATGCAGACAAGCTTATAGACGATCGCAGTGCGAAACACAATTGGAAAGATGTACTAAGAATAATTTTACTGCAGTGAAGGGAAGTCGTAAACGATGCAGAAAGGCAGTTTAAAGTATCATAAAGTTACGTCAATAGGAAGCGGTGCTGTGAACAAGCGCTTCGAGGGCTACTCATATCGTAACAGGAGCACAAAATACCTGTGCCTCACCGATATTATTAATGCTACTAAAAAAGTGAGAAACGAAAAAAAAACCATTTTGAAACTAATTTTTAATTGCCACTGAACTACTACTTAAAACGAATGTGCTGACACAATTCTTTGAAAAGTTCAAAGCGCGGATCGCTTAAAACCCAAGGATGCAATTGCGGTATGTGCGGTCATGATTACTAGATGTTGCATTTTATTCGCTTTCGAGGTGCAGACATATCCTTTGAAATTGGACGTTTTACGAGAACGTACAATAAAAAAACCACTTGAAAAGAAAATAACTTGAACCACACGATAATTGCCCATAATGAGCGTTAGCATCACCGTTAAGCTGTGATCCAATTCTTTAAGCGCTTATGTTTTGCGTTCAAAATACAAGCTGTGACTTGAGTCAATCTTTTCTGCGTCGGCCACTTTCACACACGAGAGGCATTTTTCAGACTCATGAGTCTCTAATAAATCATTCTTATGAGGCGCTTTCAAGCACGCTCTTTCATGTGCCTTCTGTGGGCACAAAAATATTACAGGATTGTTTCTTTTATGGGGTTTAACATCCCAAAGCGGCTCAGGCTATGAGGACGCTATTACAGGATTCCACTTCAGTCTACTTATGAGGACAAATGCAAAGCCTTTCCCTGTCCTCTCGTTCTCCCTTCATTTTTTCAGTTCTGTGTTTGTAACTTTTATAACTTTTATTTTTACTTTTACAGTTTTTACTTTTTCTACGTTTTGTTTTATTTCTTTTAAATTTTTATTCTTTTCCTTTCAAGATACGTTTTTGCTGTTGTTTTATTTTGATTTTTGATTTTTTTAATTTCTATACATGTTGCTGATGAACAGTTTTATCAAATTTTACTTTTTATTTTATTTACCATAGAGCTTATGATTGACAGTTCTTGTGAAGAACTTCCGTCCACAGACTTCCGTCTACAACTTCGTCCACGCCACTGATGAGCCAAGAAAGGCTTACGACTTTAACAAAAAAAATTGCTTACTGATGACCTTAAACTTCCATAGCAAAAGTGTGCTGAAACAGCTGTCAAAAATGAGAAACACTTGAGAATCAATGTCTCCATATCATATCAAAAATGCATTGCCAAAATAAGCTCTGTGAGCTGGCAAAATTAATTAGCAGAAAAAAAATGATTTATTGAGCAATTCTTATATTACCCCTCATACTGTGCCGTCGAATAGCACCGGTAAGAGTTATGGCTACACAGACTACGCATATTACTAATGTCGTGGCCACCCTAGTCTCAACACTTCTTGTGGCGGAGCTCTGGTACTAAAGGAAGGCACAGCGCACGGAAGGCGGGACTGAGAAAGAGACAAACACAGCGCTGGTGGCCGGAAGAACAACTATACACCAGGTACAGCGCCTCAAAGGAACGACGTACTCTCGAAAGCAGAATAAACATTCTGCACTATTGTCGTAGGTCCGTCCAAATGTTGATAATAACAAGAGACCTCGCTTTTCTGGTAGGAACTAGTATATTAAGTTAAGCGAGAAAATCATACCAGCGCTGACAGTAGCACTGCGCTGTATTCAATCTTTACATCTTTGCGGTGCTCTGGCGGTACTCCTTCTGCAGTGATGTATTGAATTATACGAACAGGACTCGGCGCAAAAGAAATATCCCATAGAACTATTTTTGTTGATAAAACGTTGGGAGGCTTCCTTTCTTTTGCAACTAGTAAACTTGCTTGTAGGTATTGAGCACTGATTTTCATCAACTCTCCAGATATTTTATAAGGCATACTGCCGGTGTGTTCGATGCTTACAGCGGTGCTCAGCGCCGCTGCCTCCGAAAAATTGTTGCCAATATATGGGGTGCACACTCCTTTCTATTAAACGTTCTACCGATAATTCCTTCCATCAGACTCATGTTTATAACGTCTTGATTGAATATCAGCGATGGCCTAAGATTCTTAATCTGTCTAAATTTAAAATTGTGTTCATCTCGCGCCACTGAAACAACTTGTCTAAAACATTCGATTACAATATTATGAATAATAGGATTTCACTGGAAAGTGCGTTGCCTCTCAAGTAAATTTGCGTTCGCATAAGCTATCCAGACGAATGCACATCGATCAATTAGGTCATCATTCGAACCGCGCTCGCTACATACCCAAGAACTTCTCATATTTTCTAAATCATCTGAAGTTATTCCTCCATCAAACACTAATGCACCCTTAGCTTGAATGCGCATCTTTCATTCTGGATCCCGCTCTAATGACCTTATAAATGCTATTGGACCAGTTAAAAATTATCCAGCTCACTTCATGTTCCCGATTTGTTCTCTCACAGCTAGTGCTTCTTTAAAGAAATCGAAGCTTGTGCTTACTAAGCGGGTAATTCGTAAACATTTATCGCCTTAGTCCTTTCCAAAGCCTTTACTTCCATAAACAGACATTTAAACATGAACTTTTTTTGTGCTCTTTATACGCATCATCACGTGTTGTTATCGTAATAAATCTGCCTTTACTATTTGTAAAACGAATTTGCTTTTTAATTCCTGCTCACCGAAAACCAGCACAGACTTCTGACCACCTTCCAATATTCATTGCGTTCTGTGATGAGAGATCATACTTAAACATGGCCTCCTTAACACATCATGGATGAATCATCTGCGTCGCGATTTTGTAGTACAATTTTATGAATGTACACAATTTTTCTTTTCACCCACCCCCTATATAACGCCACATGTGCCCTGATAGCATTGTGATAAATAAAGCAATAATTAGTGGTGGTTTAGCTCCGGTTAAACTTGGAGTGACGCGATAGCTACAGCTGGCTGACTATAACCTGGTCACGTGACCAACCACATGAGCAGCAACGGCGGCGCGCCGCTGGCAGCTGCTCCGCACCACGGAACCAACCACGTAACAGCGTAGCGGCGCCGCCACGCTGAACGCTCGAAATGCTACCATAATGTAGCTATTGCTAAAAAAAACCTGCACTGTAGAAAGTGGCAGCAAAGAAGAAGCGGGGACGAAGGTGAAGTAACATACACGACAGGACAAGCACTGAACTTTGCGCTGCCACTTTCCATGATGAAACAGCGACTAGCCCGCACAAAGATATTAATCATTGCATTGTGGATATATTTTGAAGCGAACCTAGAGTTTTAGAGAAACCTATCCTCTTAGACTCACACTGATTATTGCTTAGGCGGAGTGCAGTTGTCGTCGCCTATGATAAGAGGCAAATTTCGGAAGCTGACTGCCCCTTGAAAGTTACATAGCTGTATCGGAAAACTAAGCAGTAAGTTGCATTCCAGTGTTTCTTCGCTGCAGTCCCAGGTACACATTTAAGTTTCGCAAGGAGTTTTCAACTGTCGCGAGAAAAATATACTGAGCGAAAGTTAGTTAAATTTCCTTATAGCGAAAGACAGCTTAGTTCGCAACTTCTTCGTGACGTTAGCTTGTCATGGGCAACCGATTTAGGCACCGAATGTGCCGACGCACAACTGTTCGCTGTGGATTAGGACAACATTAATAGCACGTTATACCATGAAGTTTCTTTGCTTTCAATGACAAGACATCTGACTGGTGTGTAAGTTTTATTTTGACGCATCTACTTCTCATCTATAGTTGCGTACCACAAAATTCCAGGTGCCGCAGTGCTCGATCTTCGTGCGCTCGCCGCGCCTTCCAGCAGATCACTTTTGCCTCGAAATTTGCGTTCCGTCGCAATCGCCGGCTCTGAAGGGGCGTACCATCTGAAAGGTGAAAACGCTCATTTAGTCATTCTGTTATAGGCCATTAAGCAGCGCATTCGACGGAATACAAGGACTTAGAACGCAATATCTTGATTCTGCTAAGCGTAATAGTTTTGCAGAACACAGAAAGCAAATTATTTTCGCCAGAAAAAAAAAGATTGCCAACAGCGTCTTCTCATGCTGTAAATGTCTTTCAATCTCCACACTCTCGCGCTGCAGCTTATATGCTGCTGCCTGTGACGAAAAGACGGCGTCATAACAAAATTGGAGGAGACATTTTAGCTCCGCCCTAAGGGTATGACGCGAGAAAGGTAATTAGTCAATGCCCACATAAGGCGCCCGTGTGCTGTGCGATGTCAGTGCATGTTAAAGATCCCCAGGTGGTCGAAATTATTCCGAAGCCCTCCACGACGGCAACTCTTTCTTCCTTTCCTCTTTCACTCCCTCCTTTTTCTCTTCCCTTACGGCGCGGTTCAGGTGTCCACAGATTTGAGCCATATATAGTGCGCCATTTGCTTTTCAGAAAAATTCAACTATTATTATTATTATTATTATTATTATTATTATTATTATTATTATTATTATTATTATTATTATTATTTTTATTATTATTATTACTATTATTATTTATGCCCATTTCGTCATGAAGTGGTGACTGCAATCCGAGGAGCAGAACGACAGCGAGAAGGGCGTCTAAACAAAACTTTAATTGAGGCTGACTTGCGCCCAAAATGGACTGAGTTACTCGGCGGCAGCGCAGCAACTAACGTGCTCGGCGGTGGTCGAACAGAATGCCCGCCGTTGTCGGCCGCGCTCAATTTAAATCTGATAGCGAAATTTCACGATAAAGCGTGCAAAGTTACTAAAATATTCTACAACAACGTAGAAGCAGCTCTGCCTGGATGTGATCAATCGAGATAAACCTAGTCGCGTCTTCCCTTTCAAACAAAGCGATAAAGCGGCGCGGCGGCAGATATGAAGAATAAACAAAAACTGCAAATATTCGCGGCATTACTCCCGCCCAAGGAAGCATCGACCCGATGCATTAAAAAAATGCGACTAGCAACAAATAAAACGAATCTTGCGAAAGAATAGTGCGAAAATGCAGCGTCCTTTAGCGCGCATAATAGGGCTTCAGGCGGACGACATGGGCAACTTCTGGTCGCACGCGGCGTCGCTGGGATGGCCATTGCGTCAGGCATGACTTCATAATCCAGTTCACCTAGCCGACGAAAAACCTTGTACGAGCCGAAATAGCGGCGCAAACGCTTTTCACTCAATCCACGGCGGCGAATGGGCGTCGAAACCCAGACTTGGTCTCCTGGCTTGTATTTGGTTTTGCGTTTTCGTAGATTGTAGCGTCTGGTGTCGGTAGGCTGCTGGTATTTGATCCGTAATCGGGCAAGCCTTCGAGCTTCTGCGCGTTGAAGGTAGGAGGCGCCGTCAAAGTTCTCTTATTCTGTAACGTTGGGCAGCATGGCGTCTACCGTGGTTGTGGCCTCCCTGCCATGGACGAGCCTAAAAGGCGTCATCTGGGTGGTCTCCTGCATTGCGGTGTTGCAGGCGAAGACGACGTAAGGCAGGTTGACATCCCAGGTTTTGTGTTCGGCATCGACATACATAGCGAGCATATCGGCGATGGTTTTGTTCAGGCACTCGGTCAGTCCGTTGGTCTGCGGATGGTATGCAGTTGTCCTCCGGTGCTGCTTTGGCTGAAACGCAAGATGGCTCGCGTTAGTTCCGCCATGAATGCTGTTCCTCTGTCCGTGATGAGCACATCGGGGGCGCCGTGTCGGAGAAAAATGCACTCCACAAAAAATTTGTCCACTCCTGCTGCTGTTTCGTTCAATAAGGCTTTCGCCTCGGCGTAGCGGGTCAGGTAGTCGGTCGCTATGATGATCCACTTATTTCCTGACGTTGACTTTGGAAAAGGACCTAGCAAGTTCATGCCGATCTGATGAAAGGGCCTTGAGGGACGCTCTTCAAAAATCATGCTGGTTGTGTGGGAGGGGTCTTTCGTCGATGACAATCTCAGCAGGTTTTCACAAACTGTGTGACATCAGCAGACAGTCGGGGCCAGTAATACTTGTCCTGATTGCGGCGGAGGGTGTGAGTAAACCAGAGATGTCCAGCTGCCGGCTCCTCGTGTGAAGCGTGTAGAACTTCTTCGCGGAGACAAGCAGGTACAACAACGAGGTTGGCTGTTTTGCATGCTGCGAAGTTCTTCTTCACAAGGACATCATTCTGTACACAGAAAGAAGGCAGTCCTCGTTGACCTAAGCAGGAGGTGAAGAAACCTTGCCTTCTAGGTACTCGATAAGGCGTTTTAGGGCGGGGTCCGAGCGTTGCTGCTAAGTAAAAGAGCTGGGGCTGAAGGGTCCCAGGAAGGCTTCCTTATCGTCGTCCTGTGGCGGTGTATCTACAGGGGCTCGTGAGAGGCAATCGGCGTCAGAGTGCTTGCGTCTGGACTTGTAAACAATGGTGGCGTCAAAATCCTGGAGACGTAGACTCCATCGAGCGAGGCGGCCAGAAGGGTCAAACTTGGCAAGCCAGCACCGCGCGTGGTGATCGCTGACCACCTTGAACGGTCGTCCGTACAGGTAGGGACGGAATTTCGTCGTAGAGCCAATGATGGCAAGGCACTCCTTCGCAGGTGTCAAATAGTTCGCCTCGGCCTTAGAAATGGAACAAGTTTATGCGATGAATTTCTCCAGCCCTGCGCTTTTTTGAACGAGGACGGCGCCTAAGCCAACGCTGCTTGCGTCGGTATGCTTCACTATCGGCGTTTTCACCAAAATGCACGAGGATCGGTGGGGACTGGAAACGACGCTGAAGTTCTTGAAGACTTATGCTTGCGGCGCTTCCCATTTAAATGGCACGTCTGCCTTCGTCAGTTCTGTCAAGGGTTCGGCGATGCGCGAAAAGTTTTTCACAAATCGTCTGTAATATGCGCACAGTCCGAGCAATCTGCGCACTGCTTTCTTATCAGCCGGCGGTGGAAGAAGAAATACTTGACGTTGCAGAGCCGGTCCAGTGTGTCGTCAGTGCGGGTGAGGGGGTAGCCGCCCTTCTTTGTTATGTTGTTCAAGCTGCGGTGATCAACGCAGAATCGAAGTTCGACGTCTTTCTGTCTCACTAGGACAACCGGTGCCGCCGATGGGCTGTTGGAAGGCTGGATGACTTCGTCGACAAGCATTTTTTCGAATAGCAGCTCTTTTCAGCGTGTCTGGGCGAACTCCCTCCTTGATAACAATTTGGCCTAGAAATAGCAGCTCTTCGTAGGCAAAGTGGCACTTCTCTGCTTTCAAGGTTAGGCCAGACGACTTGGTGGCATCTAGTACTGTACGAAGTCTTTTGAGCTGCTTTTCAAAGTTCGAGGCGGAGACAACAACGTCATCTAAATATACCAGAAAAATTTGCCACTTAAGGCCTGCCGGCACGGTACCCATTACTCACTGAAACGTCGCTGGTGCGGAGCAGAGACCAAATGGCATCACGTTAAACTCAAAGAGCCCATCCGGAGTGATGAATGCTGTCTTCTCGCGATCTCTTTCATCGACCTCAATTAGCCAGTAGCCGCTCTTGAGGTCCATCGATGAGAAATACTTGGCGTTGCAGAGCCGGTCCAGTGTGTCCTCGATGCGGGGGAGGGCTTAGACGTCCTTCTTTGTTATCTTGTTCAAGCGGCGGCAATCAACCCCAGAATCGAATTGCGCCGTCTTTCTTTCTCACTAGAACAAACGGTGCCGCCCTTGGGCTGTTGGAAGGCTGGATGACGTCGTCCGGAAGCATTTCTTCGAATTGGTCCCGGATGGCTTGTTCTCGCGGTGACACACAGTGGGGGCTTTGACGGAGAGGTCGGCGTGTTGGTCGGTTATAATGCGATGCTTGGCAATTGGCGCTTGTCGGACTTTCGGCGATGACGAAAGACAATCGCTTTAGCTTCGAAAGAACATTGCGGATCTGGTCTTGTCTGTTGTGGGGCGGGGCTGGGTTGATGTCGAAAGTGGGCGAGTTCTCTTGGTCAGGCCAGTCGTCAGCGGATGGGTCGGAGAGGGCGAAGGAGTCCCGTATGCCGGATATTTCGTCGAAGAAAGGAATCGTCGTTAGTCTGTTAATGTGCCGGTATTGTTCCCTGATGTTAGTCAGCAGTACTTCGGCCTGGCCATTGCGGAAACGTGCGATGCCTCTCGCGATACTGATTCCTCGGTCTAGAATCAACTGCATGTTCCCCTCGATGATGGCTTCAACGTTAATGGCTTTCATGGCGCCTGTGGTCAAGATAACGCTTGAACGGGGTGGGACGCTCACTTCTTCCTCCAGGACACTCAGGGCAACGTAATTTTCCAGAGTTCTCAACGAAGGGATGGACTCGTCCGACGAAAGCGTGATCAGCTTGGATCGCAGGTCGATGATCGCCTGATGCTCATTAAGGAAATCCATACCCAAGATCACTACGCGGGAGTATTGCGGTAGTAAAACAAAGGTCGCAGGATAGGCATGTCCTTGGACAGTCACTAGCGCTGTGCATCGTCCTGATGGCGTAATGAAATGGCCCCCTGCGGTGCGAATTTGTGGGCCGTCCCAAGCCGTTGTGATTTTTCTCAGATGCGCAGCGAATGTTCCATTCATCACCAAGTAATCGGCGCCTGTGTCGACTAGAGCAGTAACTTTCCGGCCGTCGATCACTTCTAAGTCGGAGGTCATGGCTCTTGCATTGCATTGCACCCTCAGCGTCGGGTCATGGCTTCATCGCGTTTTCGAGTCACGGGTGGGGCGTGTGGTCGAAGCTTTTCTGGGTGGCGGCGTCGTTTTGAAGGCTGTTCGCGTCGTGGTCGGGGTTGTCATTTTGTGCGACGTCGGTGCAGCGAGTGTAGGTTCTTCATGCGGCGTAGCGTGTGCAGCGTCTTCATGGGGCGTGGCCGATGTAGGATCTTGGGCGTTTCGCTCGTGAGCAACCTCACCTCCAGAGGTTGCGGTCTTTAGTTTCCCCTACGGGGCCTGAAGACCTTCCTCGTACCGCGCATGCGTAGCTGCGGCGTGGCGGCGCAAAGCGCGAGGTTGTCGGTGATCGTGAGCGCGAAAGGCGAGGCGGTTTGGCGTGGACTCCACTCGACGCAGGTACTCGTCGATTTCCGGTGGTCGTTGGCCGAAGCGCGGTCGTGGGGCGTCAACGGCAGATCCTCGAAGGCCGATACGTCGGTACGGGCAAAGCCGAAGAATATGCCCGGCCTCACCGAAATGAATGCAAAACGGTCGGTTGTCGGAAGTCCTCCAGGCGTCGCATTTCCTGGGGCTTGAGTGTCGGTCATAGGCTGGGCGGGCGGAGGCTGGGATACGGCGTTGTGAAACAAGTGGCTCATCTCTGGGAGGACGTAGGGGTGCTCGCTGTGGCTGGTGAGTCCTTACTGCAGCGGCGTAGTTATGACCTGCGGTAGGTCATGGCCGTAGGCGTGCCAAGTGCCTGTTTGCACTTCTTTCCATACCACATTCATCAGTGTCGCTGCTTGCGGCTGTGGGGAGGATGCAGTAATCGGCGTAGCTCCTCTCGGATGATTTCGCGGATAACTTCCCGCAAGTTGTCGCTGGTCGTGGCTGTCGTGTCCGAATGGACTGCACAGGCTGAGGAAGGGCGATTGTACTGCTGAGCACGAACGTCGAGGGTCTTCTCAATCGTGCAGGCTTCTTGCATGAATTCATCTACTGTTTTTGGCGGCTGGCGGACGAGGCTTGCAAAGAGTTGTTTTTTTTACGCCGCGCATTAAAAACTGAACTTTCTTTTCCTCGGTAATCTCGGGTTCGGCGCGGCGAAATAGACGCTTCACGTCTTCGACGTAACCACAGACGGGCTCATTCGGAAGCTGGATCCTGGTCTCGAGGAGTCATTCGGCTCTTTATTTCCTCACGACAGTAGAGAATACCTGCAATAGTTCTCTCTTGAATAGCTCCCATGTCGTTAAGGACAACTCGTGGTTTTCGTACCACGTGAATGCGGAGCCATCCAAAGGGAAAAATACGTGCCCAAATTTTTACACATCATCCCACTTGTTAAATGATGCCACGCGCTCATATTAGTCCAACCATTCTTCAGGGTCTTCGCATTGGGATCCATTGAAAGTTGGCGGCACCAGCGCCTACTGCAGTATGACCGGTGTGGACATCTTCAACGAGGTTGCGGTGCTTGTAGCAGCGTCTTTTCGCTGTCTGGTGCGTTCCGGCAGAGTCCCGAACTCAGGCTCCTCTCCTTGGAGACATCGGCTGGCTTGCCGACCTGCTGACTCGTCCTCGGGTGCGAATCACTGAATGCTGGCGTCACGACCTGAAGGGGGCGTCCGGAACATAGAAGGCCACCCAGCACCTCCACCGTATGTCACCAAGTGGTGACTGCAATCCGAAGAGCAGAACGACAGTGAAGATAGCGTGCAAACAAAACTTTATTTGAGCTGACTTGCACCCACAATCGACTGAATCACTCGGCGGCGGCGTAGCAACAAACGTCCTCGGCAGTCGTCGAACAGAACGTCCGCCGCTGTCGGCCGTGCTCAATTTAAAGCTGATAGCGAACTTTCTAGACAAGGCGTGGAAAGTTACTAGAACGTTCTGGAACAACGCAGAGTCAGCTCTCCCTGGCTGCGAGCAATCGAAATAAATCTAGTCGCGTCTTGCGTCGCAAACAAAGCTATAAAGTGGCGCGCCGGCAGGCTTCAAGAATGAACAAACAGCAAAGATTCATGATAATATATAGCAGTTAGTTATTCTCAACTTGATTCATGCGTCTCTGAGATTCCTCCTAGCACTCCTTGCACGATGGTGCAATATGCTCAGATATGTAACGCTGCCCTGCGATGGCAAGTGCTGCCATCGGTGGGGTTTGTGCGACCATGGTTGTTCTTCCAGTCAGCCTGCAGCGATAAAACATTAAGCTAACTGCCATTTTCCACGACGGGGTTGTTTTCTCACAATCCGGTGGGCAGGTTGTGATAACGCCACAAGGTCACGTGGCCTAGGTGGCCCACCTAGGCTTCTTCTCAGGAACATTTTTTTTGCCATAGCGGACTGTTCGAACTGGCACAGGATCTTGCACGCCTGGCTTATCACAGGTGGCCAACTGGGCTTTCTACTCCACCCATTTTTAGCTCACAACGCTGAGGCCGGCCACGACAACGTCGGTTTTTCTGCAGAAAGAGACCCGCCGGGATGGCTCAGTGGTTATTGCACTCGGCTGCTGATCTCAAAGACTCGGGTTCGATCCCGGTCGCGGCGGTCGAATTTCGATGGAGGCGCAATTCTAGATACCCGTGTATTGTGTGATGTCAGTGGACGATAACCCCAGGTTGTCAAAATTTCCGGAGCCCTCGACTACGGCGTCTTTAACAGCCTGGGTGGCTTCGGGACGTTAAATCCCCATAAACCGAACTGTAGAACGGGAGTGTAATGCTCTCGCGTTAAATGAAGTCTACATCCTAACGCAAAATATTTTGTTAAAGCTCTTAAGAATGCATAGAAAACAGCAAATTTTAAGAATAGCCGGGAAATACCCAAAACAGTGCCGCATTAAGGCCTGCAAATGAACGGGCCGACACGGAGCGGAAATGTCGCTGAAGTGCTAATACTGAAGTTATTCTCACGATCTTTAAATAATTGCCGCTGGAGTCGAAAAATCACCTAAGAGGGCCATAGAAGGAAGTATAATAGAGACGCTGCTCATCAGGCAAAGAGCGTCAACCGAAATTGGGCTAGAATGTGAAAAGAAAGGAGGCCGAATCGAAGATTAGGGAGCCTAGTGTGAGACAACGAGTTGGAGTCCATAAAACACCGGGTGCACTGAACAAGAGAGGGAAAACCTCATTTCCTTGCCAACGTTTCGACAAGAGGACTTGTCTTCGTATGGGCAAAGCGTTCTTTATTGGCGTGGTTTAAATAGGGTCCTTCCGAGGAGGAAGACCCGGCCAGGAGGAGGAGATTGTAAAGTGGGAATGGTGTTAGGATTTGGAGGGTGAATCTTGTCCAGGCATGATGGCTGCCAAAGTTGATTACCGATCACCCGGTTTTTCGAGTTTAAACCTCCCCATCCTAACACCATTCCCACTTCATACCATCCTATCCCTCACTTGGCCTTCCTCCTCGTAGCGATGACCTTATTAAAACGTCACCAATCAAGAAAGCTTTGCTCAGGCGAAAAGAAGTCCGCCTGTAGAAATGTTGGCAAGCACCCTGACGTTTTCGGTCCCTAGTTCACTTTGTGATTATCAAGAACCATGTGACCATGCAACTTCTCTCTAACAGGGTGCACCGAGGCTGGCTAAGGAATTAAGAGTCAAAGATCAGGGAGAGGACGTTCGCATGCAGTGAGTCGCTGGGGCTTTTAAGTGCAGGACAATACGACGAACCAGTTTAAGACTTCTTCTGTGTTGATTGGCTTGTAAGCTCTGTGGTTTGTAAGCGATGTGCGGCCTATCAGGTAGAGGTAGGTACTTATTTTCGGTACATTGTCAAGGATTTTTCTTTCGACGGGGGTAACGGTGTTGTTAATTCTTGGGGACGAAGCTTGGCAGCCGAAAAAAAGTAAATGCGGGAGGAAAAAAGAGACAAACACGGCGCTCTCCGTCCCCTTGTGTCATGGACCGCGTCCGCTAGGCTGTTTTAAAGAGTACCAATTAGCCCTTACCTCGAAATTTGTAAGCATCATATGTAGTCTCTACTCTTTTACACATCTGCGCTGTAATTGACTAGATTTTTTGGCATGCTTGCTGCTTGTTAAATTGTGTCTTTTATAATCAAAGTCCGCTATAGTACGCAGCAAGTAAAGGAAATATTCAGGTAATGCTGGTCACGAACCATAGTGCCAATGATATCTAAACGGAGCTCGTGTAATGCTGCTTCAAGGCAGGCTTAGTAGGCTTTGTGGCATTAGAAGCGATTGGCAGTTGTGAATGGGCCGAGGTAAAACGCCTGTTTTTGAAGCGTGTATTACGGTCAGTAGCGCCGTGTGCGTAAATGATATGTGGAATTTATTTTCGTAGCTGTATTATAATTTTGCACTGACTTGCAGCGAAGCGGTGCTTCTGGGGGCAGACAGCCGGTCGTTGTCGACGCACCGTGCACTCGACGCCACCCTATGTAGATTCGCCGTGATTGAGAGAAGGACGAGAGAATAAAACCGCGGCGGTGGAGATGAAAGAAGGCAGGGAAGGTAAAACGCTGAGAGCGATCGAGTTAACGTTGCTACGATAACATCAGCGCTGGCTGAGAGCCACCTTGCGTCAGTGGGCACAATGCCCGATCACATTTGAGACGCGAAGAACGCTCTTTTAATCGCGTAGTCTATGTTATAAGGCTTACTACCAATACGTGCTGCAGAAGTGCATTATTATAAAACATCCACACATGACACGAATTATGCAAATACGTTTGATGAAACCCAGCTGGGCCACAGTTACGCCTGGAATATTTCATTTAGAGCCCACTGATCCACAAGTGTAAATCGGTGGTCTAGCTTTGGGTGCTTTCTGCAATTCTTTCACCTGTGTACGACTCAGAAAAAACGAACATTATTCGATCTCGTAATTTCTTTTGTTTTGATGAATTTTACCATACCTCGCAAACGGGCCTGTACCTATCTCTTAGAAATTTTCTGCTTACTTACTAACTTTCACAAGAAACTGCAGGTCATTCAGCAACGTTAAGCTCTGTTTTTTTAAAATCTAGCTCAATCCTAGTTTCTATCTTCCTTTTACGCAGTCCTACCACTACAAGAAAATTTATCAGTGAAAGGGACATTAGCGGTATTGTATTCACCCACGCACATTTTCAGATTTAAAAAATTAATTGAGAAACAGAGGGCTTTCGTTAACTATAAAGAAAATATCAGACAAACAAAAGGCTGTCTAGAAAACATGAACGATGAGATGAAAAAGAGAGCCTTGCACACATCCCGCGTAAGGAACATGCTGCAGGACGAGATGCCCATGAGAAACGCAATTACAACTGATAATAGGTTTGCGAAAGAACAAAATAACTCCCACTCAATACAACAGTCAAACATGAAGTCATCCGAAATTGAATATTGCATCCATTAATAAAGACTACATGAAACAACTGTTTGAGCTTGAGAAAGCGAAAGATGGAGTATTAAAAGGAGTTTTTCAAAATGCTCCCAATAAAATGTTACGCTGCGGAGAGATTGTTGGAAGAAATACGTGCATCTGACATTGTTCAGATGAGTTCATTTATTTCAGCTTGAAAGAGTAGTGGCCCTCAGCAAAAAAAAAAGCCGCAGCTTGTCATGCTCACGAGGCCCACAATGTTCGGCAACAATGGCACCATTGGCCACATAAAAATAAAAGAAATGATATATAAACGTCGGCATTTATGACATTCTGGTGCTGCTATTGCTGACAGGAAGAATGAAAAGGAAAGTGCACGGTCCTGCCCACTGGCTCAAGCTGAGCCACAACCGCTGCCACCTGCTGAAAGTAGGAGAGTCGAAAGATAAGAGGAAAGATAAGAAAAGACGCGCACACGCTAATATGTCCCGGGCCAATCCCGGAGGCAGTGCAATACCGGGCCGACCCGTGCCGGAGTTCTTCTAGCACTCCGCCATATTTCCAAAAATAAATTTATTATCTTGGGTCCAGATTAAGCCCGTAGCAGATAATGAATCAGATATATGATATTCTAAACAGAAGCGGTCCTACTTTTGCAGCACACTTCAAGTAGAGCAGTATTACACATAAAACAAATAAGAATATAAAATTCCGGGCGAGGACTACATACAACAATAAAGCAATTTGTACACGAAGACAAAAGCACATAATAATATTGTAGCAACACACTGGCTGCAAACTTAGCTTAAAAGAAAGGAAACAATAGCAAGGTACATATGCATAAATGTTGAAACAGAGGCAAGGTACGAAACATTAACGCATAGAGGCACTAAAAGGTGTTATCGAAGCAGAGATCATGAGTCATTGATGAGTTTATTCATCAATAAGTTTATTCTTGAATTTTAAAAGCCTTTAAAGAATGACATAGCAATTTCCACTGGACAGTTTATTCACCACATCATTACCGGTTCACTGCATGCATTCTTCCTTTGAATGGGCACACACATGGCTCGTTCCGAAGACTACCAGCCCCGCGAAACCTGAAAGCCCATTCTACAATTACAAACACAGATTAAAACATTTTCACGAAAGACATGTTGAGAAGACTGCAGCGCATCATTTCCTACATCGTGGGTACCCCGTCAAACTTCTGGCCTCAAAGAGAGGAGCATTAAATTTATTTATTTGTTTATACATTGTGCGATATTGCTCAAGACCATGGCATGGTGCGTAAACGGGTAACAGTGGTTTGTTTCTTAGCCACGTAGCGAAGCACTTATGGCAGCCCTTAAGTGCGAACCTTTGTAAAGTAAGGTGAACACTCGTCCTCGCGTTCTGGCGTCTTTCCGTTTTTACGGGTGCCGTAAAGGCTCCGTCATACTGTTCAGAAGCTAGAGAGTGTTGCTCGGTTACTTTTGGTAAAAGGGGGTACCTAAAAGCATACACAAAAAGACAATCAATAAGAGTACAATATTTTAGGCGTTTTTCTAATGATGCTATTGGGCTCCATGCGATTGCGTAGTTAGGATACTCCAGTCAACTACAGTTCGCGGGAATTATGAGTAATTGCAGCAATTATATCTAGAAGTTAGCTGTATTGCTTTGTCATGTCGTTGTCTTGTTTTGTAGCCAGAAGAGCAAGTGACAATACCGGATGCGGTAATATTGTAACACCCTGCTATGAACTGAAAAAAGACCATTAATCTTGATATGCGATTCCTTTGGCTTCGTAAGGGGAATCAGCATTGTTGATGTAACTCACCTACAGAAATACGGCGATATTTGTTCAAGAAAAATGTTGCTCATTTTCGTTGAGTACGTTCCAGTTTGTTATTAGATACGGTGATCGTGTCCCAAATTATTACGGCATATTCAAGTGCTGGAGTGATTATGGTGTTATAATCGAGAGATCGAAAAGCTGGTGTAGTAGATTTCAAAGACCGTGTATGAAAAAGAGAATTTACAGAGAGCGCTAGTTGCTAAAGTATCGATGTGTTTTTCAACAATAGATTATTGGTAATCAAGAAATCGAGGCATTTGTATTACTTCTGAAAGATTGATGGTGTTCGTGCTATACGGGAACAAAAGGGGATATTTCTTGTGAGTGATTCTGACAAAAATTATTTTCAAAGGTAACGGTCATTTGCCAGCAATCACACCAAGCTATTACTTTTGACAACCCACTATTTAATCCAGTTTGGTCATGAACAGCATTGATTGTGCTTTAGAGTCGACAAATTACCATTAACAGAACGATTATCAAGAATATCATATACCAAGTGTAAGAAGAGTGTTGTGTGTTTTGTTTTGTTGGGTTTAGTGGTGCATAAGCTTCTAAGGCTATCATGCGCCAAGCACAAGGTCAAGAGTAAGAAAAGAAGGGGGTTACCAGTAATATAAACTAATACAGGTGTCATTCTGCAGGGCTTCGACGCTAATTATCGCGGAATGGCCATGCTGCAGAATTCGACACTGTGTCCAACGATATCCTTCAATGCGTAAACGTGAGTCATATTTTTAAAGGCGTAAACTTGATTTCTAACGATGGCGATAAACGGTTGGTTGCTAACAAACAAATGAAAACACCCCAATGTGTTCCTCATTGAGGCACGGCTTCTTTCTTTCTCCACTTAATTTTTGCATTGTATGTGGAATCGTAATGGCGAAAATGAATGGAAGCGATAACATACGCAGTTTTACGCTAAAGTCATACGAAACCAAAAGTTCAGTCTATGCGACGACTGCCTGTTTTTCATGTCAATTAGAAGAGCGTTAGCAATCCGCTATAATTTTTTAATCTTCTGGGTTGTCGTCTTAGGCTGGATAAATCGGTCGGGTTTTGGAATAGCAACTGGAGACTGCCGCACTCTACGAGAATGTTTATCCGTCACGTACTCCGTGCGCTTACATAAGTGTTTCCTTGGCTCAGTAGGAAAATAATGCACCGTGCTGGAATGCGACAGCAAGGCGCATACAAGAGCCGTCGAATAGATTCAGACCCGGATATTTACGAATACTTGCGCGGGCCGCCATTTTCAACGAGATCTTAAATGCCAAGTTGTAATATGCACATCAGGCTTTTTATTTGCAATCAAGCTAATGTGCAGATGATTCACCAAAAGTTTGAGACGTTTATTTGGCAGTCGGCTTTCGAGGAAACAAGCCGGGAGAATCTCTGCCGTCCTTCACCTTGTGGAAGCCTAGAGTTACCTAAGTTCGTAGTGAAGAAATTAGTGTATAGGTTTTTGATTCCCTGATAACAACGTGACCCTTTTCTGTGCACCTTTTGCAATCACACCCTTTTACTGCTCTTCCCAACATTACCGTAGTCTGAAGCCTGTCTCAGGTTAGCTGTTAGCACGTACATACAGGTAATCATTAGTCTTTTAGATTGCTGACCACGCGAGTTTCGTTAGGTTACCTGAGAAATATTAGACGCAGAAGGTTTTAATGCAGACATAGCACATATACTGCTTCCAGAACCAATGCAAGTCAAAAAGAAGACGTACAAAAAAAAAATGAGCTAAGAAGCTATTGATCCCAGCCAGAATTAATTCATGAAATTGAAATTTGCCTCTCTACTTTCTTTGTTTTTACTTTGTTTTTTGAACAGACTTCCTATAAGACTTTTCCTTCCTTCTGGCCAAAGAAGGTTCACTTTGAACTGACCTCGCTGCGACTTTTCATCTTTTGACAAAAACTAAGTCGTCTGAACTGACCTTGCTTATACTTTTTTGACAAAGAGAACTTCACTTTGAACTGTCTTAGTTTAGACTTCCCGTTTTCTAACAGTCGAAAATTCACTTCGAAGTGCCTATATATATAGATTTCCATTTTTCGGACATAACAGTTCGGTTCCATATGACTTGGTTTGGAGTTCCGTTCTTCTCAAAAAAGGAAGCCTACTATCAACAGACCGTTAATATTATCCTTTTATCTGACAGAAGGAAGCTGCGTTTGCACCGCAGTGCTGGCCTAGTGGTCTGAGCATCCGCATCGCATGCTTGGGGTGCGGGGTTCTATCCCCAGTGCCGCCGGGCACCCACCAGTAATACAATGTGTACAATCTTTTTCCCGGTTTGATGTTCCGCTTATCCAGAGTAAAATGTTTGGGAAATGGGACTTTGATACCACCTTGATTACAAGAAAATACCTTGTGCCAAGGCGCTCTTTGGTCACAGATGCCCTTGTGCCATAAAAATCCATCATCATCAAGCTCTGTTTCAAGTGACTTTTTTCTGGCATTTTTGAAAAAAAGACTAGCACTTGTCTTCCCACAACGTCGAGCAAATTGAAAGGAACTATAACACTTTGCGTTTTCGTTTCTATGTATTTGCTTCTTCCTTACTATTTTCTTGTGCTGCAGACGCTTTTGTCACACGCTTCTTGTTTTGGGAGCACTTCAGGGTAGCCCCCGGACGGTTCCTGTTTGAACGTAAGCTAGAGCGCCTCCTGCATCGGCGATTAATCAAACACAGCGGTGATAGCTTCCCTTGTCCCGCTGACTTATCAAAACGAGCAAGATACGCATCGTCTGCATCGGTGTTTTATGAATCACTGCGCAATGCGCGTCGTCTGCACGGGCACAAACCATTTCAAACGCCGCGCCATAGATACCGGAAACGCTTTGGGGCTAGTATCATCACTACCACCAATGTTTGTTTACAAAGGTCTAAACTGCTTATAGGCTTAAATTGGGATTCTTATTTTCTTAATGGAAGAATTTGTTTCAGTAAGGTTCTTAGCCTCTTGTAAAACGATAATTACATAAGATTCGTAGCCATACATGAAAAGAAGAAAAGCGGGGCACGCCGTCGGTCGTGAAGAAAAGCTGAAGGAAAGAAAAGTGACTGAAGAGGGACACTCCCGCAAACTTGCGTGCGGCTGTAAGCATCTATGAGCCGTCCATGATTACGGTACGCCTTCCTTCAGTGCATTTCATGCTTACATGTACTCTAGACGGCCGGATTGTCTACGAATTTTTTATGTGCTGCCATCTGCCTTCCTGCTTCCTCTGTTTATTAGGCTCAGTTTAGTTTTTTTTTTCTCACTCGAATAGTTTCAGTTCGAACGCACACGTAGCTTCACTTAAAAGGAAATGCACATCAGCTTCCTTCCTGTTTCATCCAGATAAAAGAGAGCTGGTTGATTTGCAAAATCCCGTAAGTAAGCGTCGCCACATAACAATGTAGCACAATCCAAAATGAGGAACCATGCATTTCCAACTGAAAAAAATCAAAAAGGACTAGTTTTAAGTTCGATTCTTTCAAAACACGCTTTGCACATTTCATCCACACCATTAGCACGCCACCTGTGGCCTTCACAGTTTTTATACAGAACTCCGCCATCTTGCCTTGGGCAACATTGTCACGTGGGAAAGCGCACTAGTGGAATTTCGCATATCCCCTATTGCTACGCAAAGTGAACATCGTGTGATGCAGCACTGTATCACACTTAATTTTTACTGCCGGTGAAGTGAAATAAATTCATCAAAACATTGAGACTATAGCATGAACAACCGAATATGCACAACTGGCCCGATTGCAAGCTCTGCAGTCCCTGAGACAACGAGCGTAAGCGCGTTGTCTTCGCGCTAATCCCGAGCTCAAGCAGCGCGAAAGAAGCAAAAGACTCAAAGAAAAAAAAAAAGAGACGAACAAGAAATAAAATAAATTGTCAGCAAAACATAAAAAGTGCCTCAAATTTCTCTGTGCTTCTTTACTTTCCTGCTTCGTGTATCTACTAGCCGAGCAGTAGCGCTGTTGTAACATGTTTGGTAGGAAATAATTTGCGTGAATTACCGCACCGTTAACTGATCATGAAGCTGCTGGTAGCATGTTATGAATTCTTGTAGCGTAGCCAAGAGTGCAGAAT
Source organism: Amblyomma americanum (assembly GCF_052857255.1). Classification (NCBI taxonomy): domain Eukaryota; kingdom Metazoa; phylum Arthropoda; class Arachnida; order Ixodida; family Ixodidae; genus Amblyomma; species Amblyomma americanum. The sequence continues at coordinate 177,215,612 of NC_135498.1, read as the reverse complement.
TGCAAGCATTTACCACAGGACCAACATCTCATATATCGACAGCTAACGTCGTGGAAGTTATGACACAAGATGAGATGGTTATTGCACTGCTTGTAAAAAATTACAAATTTTAATGCCATTCACAGGAAGCCCCAAAGGAGCTGCAATATATTCTTCGCGACAAACGTCTAACTTCAGTTGCATAGTTTGAACGCCATGAAAACAGCCAAGCAGTGGACAACTCGAGCAGCAGTCTTGATGCGCATCAAGTGTTGAGCTTCCAAGTGGCGTCATGGTGTGCTGGGTAGCTTGCCAGGTTAGTAGTCAGTCACTAGTTCGGAATAGGTAGTGTGACAAGTGGGAGTCAGAAGATGACTGGTTCGAATACTTGCAATAAAGGGTTTCTTTTTTTCTTTTTTATTTTATGTTGTTTTATTAGCCGATATCTATGGCATTTTGCCTGGTTGTGATTTTTTTAGACCTTATTTTTTTCTAGGATATTGTGAAGCAGTTGAAAGCAGATCAAACAACGGACATAGAGACTGAATTCATGTGAAGGGGCCATATATTTTTCACAGGAGGTTCGAATGCAGTTGCGTCGTACTGCTTTCGGGCAGTTAATTTTGAATGTAAAGAATATTCGTACTTTCATAAGTGTTAAAACGTTCTCTTTCAAACTTTATAGCAATATGTTGAGTGAAAACTTTGGCTCCAAGAAAGACGTATGTTTCTGCAACAGGAGACAAATCGCCTTCTGTGTAAAAACCAAAGAACGTCGGACTTTCCCCGCGGGATTAATGCGGCGCTCTATTAAAGCGATAGGTTTAAGACTTCCGTTCTTCAGAAAATCCGGAGCCATTGCCGTCGGCGTAGGGGCCGCTTCAGGGACATGCATCATCATGAAGTCAGATTATCCGCACTTTGGTTACGAAAGTTTTGCATCATGGTATTTGTGCGAAAGCCAGTAACTGAGGATCTCATCGTAATGAAAGCCCGTAGCTAGGATACTAGCCTCTTACTAATGCAGTTCTGATGAGGTAGAAATAAGATAAAAGTGTCATACGTTGCTGCTCCGCACATTTCTCACGCGTTCGACACTGTCAGAACACAGAATCCGCGAGTCTGAATACGTAGTTCTCCCAATAGTATTTCGAACAGAGATCACCACGCTGAAGAGGTGTTCGAATGGCCGCTAGGTACCGCTGTCGCATTGTCGCATAAGGCGGCTTTTTAAACCTCCCACGTGACTGAACTGCGCGAGGCCGCTTTACTGAAGCCCCACTTGCGCTAGTACAACGATTTCCTCTTCGACTTTGAAAATATGTATGGACGACACCCCTTGTTCTGTTGAACTTTTGCGCTTTGTTGTACCAAAGTGGCCTGCAAGCCTACCTCGGTGCATTTCCTTCTGTCCCACAATAATCTCATTATACTTAATCTACTCAGCCTCATGCTTAATTCACGAAAAAGAAAAAGTGCACAGTATCCCGTATATACTAATTCAGGGTTTGAACTAGAGCCTTTAACACGTCAGCGTTCTTGTATTAGCTTGCTAACATGAAGTGCTCACCTGATCGCGGGGTACGCGTCTGATTCCCAGTACAGCAGCTTTCCACGCGGTACGCCTGGCTCAGAGGTTGCCTTGCCCGCCGTCGGCGCCTCTTGGCCGGGAGCTGTAGAAGCCGCACCAGCGGGTTGTGGGAACAAAGGCTCCGACCGCGGGCTGCCGGGGGGCCGGATCTCTTCGTATGTATCCAGCAAGATGCGCCCACGAGGACTGTGGTGCTCGTAACTCCTTGATCCTTGGCTTCCCGCAGCATTCGGTGCGGAGGCGTCGCGCATGAAGCCGGATGGTGCCTCCTGCAAAGGAACTTTGTTGATCTAGCTGCCTATGCAATTACTTTAATTGTGCTTTGTTTACTACCCACTGGAAAAAAAGTATCCGGTATGCTGTTTTCCGCCGCTTGACTTCCAAAAAACTTTCTAAAGAATACTTCGAACTCCGATCACTATGCTGAAGAGGTGTCCGAGTATTCGCTAATTACAGCGATAACATTGGCGAAGGCTGACAGGCGGTACTTCATAATCATATTCCTCTCACCTATTTTAGACCTCCCATGTGACTTAACTGCGCGTCCCTGCTTTTTCACCAGCCTCACTTGCGCTAGTACCACGATTTCTTTTAGCACTTTGAAAACGCGGACGACGCCCATTCTTCTGTTCAACTTCTTGTGGACACAAAAAAAATTCGAATGCTATAATTTTTTTGTAACTTGCCGTTCAAATGGAAACTGAGAACAAGGGTAGGATCTGATATCTACAGTTATCACTGCTCTGAAGTCGTTCTAATCTAGAGAAGCGGTGAACTTAATGTACTTCTTTCGCTCTGTGGAAAAACAACACTGAAAAAAAAAATAAAGCAGGCGCTAGCTGCGGAACATTATACTACTTGTCCACTTCACTATTTCGTTCCTGTACTTTAATTCAGCACTTGCTATGGCGCAAGGGGCAGTGAATTGTAAAGGCCCCTGCTATATTTTTCAATGCAAAGTAATGCCGATACTAGAAACTATACCAGTCTGAAAAGAGTGCGACTTGCATGACCTTGCTGATGGCCTGTGACAGGCGTCTTGTACGTCTTATCACTGCTCTCGATCGTTCTAATCCAGAGAAGCGGTTAACTTAATCTCCTTCTCATTCCTTTCCTAAAATCAGATCAGAGAAACTAAGGTTCAAATGCTTAACAGGATGGTTACATGTATGCAACGCGAATGTTTGATGTTTAGTTTTGGTGTGAGAGCAAACGATTTTTGTATTCTTACCTAAACTACTGGGTTCCTTTGTAATCCTTATGTACATCATCATCATCATCATGATCATCAGCCTTACTACACCCACTGCAGGGCAAAGGCCTCTCCCATGTCTCTCCAATTAACCCTATCCTTTGCCAGCTGCATCCACCCTTTGCCTGCAAACTTCTTAATCTCCTCCGCCCATCTAACCTTCTGCCGCCCCCTGCTACGCTTACTTTCTCTTTGAACCCACTCCGTTACCCTTAAAGACCAGCGGTTATCTTGCCTTCGCATTACATGCCCTGCCCAAGCCCATTTCTTTCTCTTGATTTCGACTAGGATGTCATTAACCCGTGTTTGTTCCCTCACCCACTCTGCCCGCTTCCGATCTCTTAACGTTACACCTATCATTTTTCTTTCCATGGCTCGCTGCGTTGTCCTTAACTTAAGCTGAACTCTTTTCGTTAGCCTCCACGTTTCTGCCCCGTAGGTGAGTACCGGTAAGATTATGCTGTTGTACACTTTCCTCTTGAGGGAAATTGGTAAACTGCCACTCATGATCTGCGAGAATTTGCCATATGCGCTCCACCCCATTCTTATCCTTCTAGTTATCTCCCTCTCATGATCCGGATCAGCTGTCACTACCTGCCCTAAGTAGACGTATTCCGGCACAATTTCTAGGCTCTCGCTGCCAATTGTGAACTGTTATTTCCTTGCTAGGCTGTTGAACATTACCTTGGTTTTCTGCATGTTAATTTTTAGACCCATCGATCTGCTCTGCCTGTCTAACTCGTTGATCATGATTTGCAGTTCACCTCCTGAGTGACTCAGCAAGGCAATGTCATCAGCAAATCTCAGATTATTTAGTATTCTCCATTTATTCTTATTCCCAACTGTTCCCAATTCAGGCCTCGAAATACCTCCTGCAAACATGCGGTGAACAGCATTGGCGAGATCGTGTCTCCTTGCCTGACGCCCTTCCTTATTGGAATTTTATTGCTGACTTTATGGAGGACTATAGTAGCTGTGCAGTTGCTATATATATCTTCCAGTATTTTGATATAAGGCTCTTCTACTCCCTGATTACTCAATGCCTGAATGACTGCTGAGGCTTCCACTGAGTCGAATGCTTTCTCGTAATCAATGAAAGCTATATATAGAGGTTGGTTATATTCTGCGCATTTCTCTATCACCTGATTGATAGTGTGAATATGATCTATTGTTGAATATCCTTTACGAAAGCCTGCCTGATCATTTGGTTGATTAAAGTCTAACGTTGCCCTGACTCTATTAGCGATTACCTTAGTAAATACTTTGTAGGCAACGGGTAGTAAACTGATCGGCCTGTAATTTTTCAAGTCCTTGGCGTCTCCCTTCATATGAATTAAGATAATGTTTGCATTCTTCCAAGCTTCTGGTACAGTCGAGGTCATAAGGCATTGCGTATACAGGGTGGCTAGTTTTTCTAGCACGATGTCCCCTCCATCCTTCAAAAGATCTGCTGTTACCTGATCCTCCCCAGCTGCTTTTCTCCTTTTCATTGCTTCTAAGGCTTTCTTTACTTCATCGTTCGTTACTGGCGGGATGACGCATTGCTGTGCACTGCTGTCTTTCTCATTAGCGCTCTGATTACATTGGCTACTGTACAGGTCTGTGTAGAACTCTTCGGCTGCGTTAACTATCTTATCCATATTGCTAATGACATTGCCCTGCTTGTCTCGTAATGCATACATCTGGTTTTTACCTATGCCTAGTTTCCTCTTCACTGTTTTTAGGCTACCTCCGTTCTTTATAGCATGCTCGATTCTCTCCATATTTAACTTCCTTATGTCGGCTACCTTGCGCTTATTTATTAACTTTGATAGCTCCGTTAGTTCTATTCTATCCGTAGTGTTAGATGCCTTCATGTTTTGGCGCTTCTTAATCAGATCTTTCGTCACCTGAGATAGCTTCCCGGTATCTTTTCGAACTGTCCTACCTCCTACTTCTACTGCGCACTCCGTAAATATTGATGTCAGGTTATCGTGCATTGAATGAACATCAAGATCATCTTCCTCAGTTAAAGCCGAGTATCTGTTTTGCAGCGCTATCCTAAACTCCTGTGCTTTCCCTCTTACGGCTAACTCGTTAATGGTCTTCTTCTTTGCTAGCTTCTTCCATTCCCTCTTCAGGTCTAAGCTAATTCTAGACCTTACCATTCTATGGTCGCTGCAACGCACCCTTCCGAGGACGGCCACATCCTGAATGATGCCAGGTTTAGCGCGTAGTATGAAGTCGATTTCATTTTTAATCTCACCATTGGGGCTCTTCCAGGTCCACTTCCTGTTTTCTCGTTTGCGGAAGAAGGTATTTATGATCCGTAAATTATTTCTATCCGCGAATTCGACAAATAACTCTCCCCTGCTATTTCTAGAGCCTATCCCATAGTCACCTACCGTGTGGTCGTCAGCCTGCTTCTTGCCCACCTTCGCATTGAAGTCGCCCATCAGTACAGTGTACTGCGATTTTACTCTATTCATTGCTGATTCTACGTCCTCATAGAAGCTTTCAACGGTCTGGTCATCATGGCTGGATGTGGGTGCGTAGGCCTGCACCACTTTCACCTTGTACCTCCTATTCAGCCTAATTACTATAGCTGCTGCCCTCTACGTTGCCGGCTATATCCTTATTAATGAGGAAGCCCACACCTAGTTCTCGTCTATCCTCTAACCCGCGATAGCACAGTATGTGTCCGTCCTTTAGTACTGTATACGCCTCTCCTGTCCTCCTAACTTCGCTAAGCCCTATCACATCCCATTTATTTCCCGCTAGTTCCTCGAACAGCACTGCTAGGCTAGCCTCACTAGCTAAAGTTCTAACGTTAAATGTTGCCAGGTTCAGATTCCAATGGCGGCCTGTCCGGAGCCAGAGATTCTTAGCACCCTCCGCTGCGTCACAGGTCTGACCGCCGCCCTGGTCAGTTGCTCTGCAGCCGCTGGGGACTGAGGGCCGAGGGGTTAATTGGTTTGATCATAGAAGGTTGTGGTCAAGTACTACACCAGGGTGGCCAAATCCTGCTCTGGTGAGAGAGTGCGTTGTCGGTTCTGGTCACCGAGATAAGGCCGCACTCCAGGCCTGGTTATGCAATTCCATCGACACGCGGATTTTTTTTTTTTAACCTGGTGGAGAATTGCGCGGCACCAGGATTTCAACCCCGGTCCTCTTGCACGCGAGGCGGATGTTCTACCTCTACGCCATCGCTGCATGCCTCCTTATGTGCATATCCTTATGTGCATATAGCGCAAAACGCTATCTTTGAGCTCCATATGTTTCCCCACAATCGCACTAGCTTTCTTGTCATTTATAGTGTGCCGCACCTACCAGAAGCACAGCCCTGGCTCATCGGCAAGATAGTCGCCGCTTGTAGAGCGGCGGTACGGAGTGTCCCACGGCATGCCTTACCGCGGCTCAAGCAATCGACAATTTGCAGAACTTTCTTCCACAAAGGCCGGAGAGAGGGGGGGGGGGGTAGTGGTGGGAGGGACATTTGCTCTGTGCGCTGTACTAACGAGTGACAAGAATACTTCGCACTGCTTGTGTTAATGCAAGTTTAAAACAGCTTGAGGGATTGTAAATGCCGATGTCAGTCGGCGTGTTCAGAAACTCTTAGCAGTGGCGTTGGGTGCCTGCTGTGTTTAGATAGCAAGTCTCGTATTAGCGACAAGAGACCCCTCTACACGTAGCTAAGAGCTTTATAAAAGATGAGTGCAGAAACCACGTCGAGGGAGTACAGATGTAAGAGGCTAGGTGCGCGTGACGGATGGTAGCGCACTGAATCATATAAAGCCGGCATTTAACGAGAGAGGTGCAGCGAGGGAGACTAGGGACGAGGTTGGGGCAGTCGGAGTGCATATTTGACGGTGTTGGAGTATCGGCGTATATTGAGCCGTCAAGTAATGCCGTCCCGGAGACTGTAGGAGTATCGACAGGAGTCGTCTCTGTAGGCCGACGACGCCATGATTAAGTAGTAAAACGTTCTTGCAGGCTTGTTGGTTCATTTAAATATACAGCAGGACTGTGCGAATAAGACAAGGTCAAGTGACATAGGAACGAAAACGACTCCATGAGCGCCGACTTCCCACTGTTTATTTATTAATGCAGACACATGTAATACCAGCGCGGAACCTAGGCACGCAACAACCTTTGTCAACTTGCACATGTGCTCATATTAGATAGCGCACATTGATCATATTTCTCATTCTCTTTCTTGAGGTAAACAAAAAAGTAACAAACGTAAATAAACAAATGAAACAGAACATTGGTGAAAGCCAGATAATAAAAACGTGGTAAATCGGACATCAGTTAGCTAGGAGCTTCAAAACAAGGCACATTACGAGAAGAAAAACAATATCGGGATTAACAATCATCTCTGTGCAGGTAAAGAGAAAAAATTAAACGCAAAGTGAAATTGTAGAACGTGTAACGAAAAACATAATAAAGAAAAATAAAAACGATTCTGAAAGGAAAAAAGAGTGGTATGAAGTATGTAAAAACACGTAGAACCTGATGGAAACAACAAGAATGAAGTGTATGGGTGAACATTAAAAGAAATAAAAGAATATATTTTCTGGCCTGAAAAACAGTTTACTGCCACGCACGGGGATGGTCTCAAGAAAAAATTATGGTGTGAAAAATCCAAAAACATGTCAGCCTGCCGTGCTTGTTTTTACATTCTTCAGATAATGTTGTAATCCTAAAGCTATTGCCATGCGCGGCTATGAACTGTTTTTCACGCACGGAATTGAATTATTTTATCTAATTTTAATATTCAACCATACACTATTTCTTTGTCGTTTCCATCAGGTCATGCTTCTTTTTACATACTCCATACCACACTTTTATCTTTTCGCAATTGCTTTTATATTTGTTCATTGTTGTTTTCCATTCTACAGTCTTTCATGGCACGTTGCGTTTTATTTGTTCCCTTTACCTGTATAGAGGTGATTGCTACTCTCAAATCATGTTTTTCTTTTCTTAATGTGCCTTATTTTGAAGCTCTTAGCGGACTGATGTCTGATTTCCCGCTTTTATTTTTCTCTGGCATTCACTAATGATGTGAATTTCTTTCTTTAATTTTGTTTACCTCAGGAAAGAGAAAGAAAAATATAACAGTGTGTGCTGTCTAATACGAGCGCATGTGAAAATTGACAAAGGCGGCTGCGCGCCTAGGTTCTGGGCTTGTATAAGCATGTGCTTGCATTCATAGATAAACAGTTGGAAGTCTGCGCCGATGGAGTCCTTTTCGTTCTTTTTAATACCATGATTCCACCGAAGAATGGCCATAAAGCTGTTGCTGTAAAACACTGCAGTGTCACCGCTCACAAGAGGACAGACATAGCGGTTGTTACCGTCGACATGCACTCATTTAGCATTATTCGTAATGCAGTATTTGTAAATGCCAAAGATTGCGGAACCAACAGTGCACCTTGAAGCGCTCAGGCCCGATATTAGCCCCGGTGGGGGAAGCGGGCGAGCCCTCCAATATTTCCTGCACCCGGTGGCGATGCTTGCCGTCTTCAGTCCAGACCTCTTCCCGGCGCAGTATGGTTTCCTGTGGCGCCTCCTTGACGCAAGGACACAGCTCAGCATAAGGCCCTCGTTGCGGCCACTCCACCGGAAAGGCGGCACCGTAAGGGCCCGAACAGAGGCATGCTTGTGCTGGCCCGGGTTCCCAGACATTACCATAGTAGCTGCACCAAAGCGGAAAACAAATCGACGGCTGTATTCCATTGTTTAAAAATCTCACCGTTCGGAACAGCATGCCGAAGGCGGATGGGAAATAAAGATGCCTGCCTCGGGATTTAAGATATGGTTGGATAGCGGCATGAAGGCTGTGATCCTCTGATTTTAAGTAGTTCTTTTTCGTGGTTATGGACCTACGACTGCATCCGATGTCTTCCTTTATTTGGCTGCGCGTTTGTTCAGCGCCGTGACCGAAACAACACAAAGCGAATATATTTGTACGCACAGGGACGGAAAGCTTAGTACATACATAATATAACATGTAAGTCCACACCTACCAGACACCTTCAAGAATAGGTGGTAGCCTTGACATAGTGGGCGAGCAAGATCTCATAGACACGATTCTGCTATTCGTAATTGCACATTCCTCCCAAATTTTCAGGCAAGAGGCTTAAGCGCAGAGAGGAATTCATGGCTCAGCACATGCTTTTCAAATGAAAGAATTCATTTTTTTCAGGGAAAGACTAGAAGCGGGGAAACATCAACCGTGGTATGTTGCAGTATTTCACTACCTCTTAGTTGTATGTTTAATTACAAATTGTAACACGGGAGAATGAAGAAAATTCTGAAGAATACGCGAAGAGACTCTCGACCTCACTTATTTGGTGACGCTAATCAGTGTAAACGGATGGTGGCTTCCTGCCTTATTTAGCTTCACAAAACAAAGCAGAACTCGACAAAATTTCTAGCCAACTGTGGAACAAAATTTCAGAACACTCTGAACATCTCGCACTGTCGATTCGAAGCCGGTACTTACGGCGCGTTAGCGTCATGGAAGTATGAATAGAAGGCTTCTTGTCCATAATAGTCGTGCGGAAGCAGGTCGTATCCGTCTCCGTAGTACGGCTCCATTCTTTCCGCTACGTACCCGTACCGTGGATCAACGGAACAGTTCGGCGCTTCTTCTGATGTCTCAACTACTTGCGTGGCCGTGGTCTCCTCGATGGCCGTCGGCGTCTCCGACCTGTGACGGCCCGTACCACGGCTGCCACGCTTCGCCTGAGAAAATAACTTCTTTGGCTTCCGCCGGCTTTACGCGTAATCATAGTCGCTTTCCGCTGTTTCATAGAAGTCAGTGGAACGTTCAGGTCTCCGCATAGGCGAATGATTCTTTGATGTTTTGGGCACTCCGCTCACGCGAGCCTCGTACGACGATTCGCACTTATCGCAACGTGAAAGTGTGAGCTTCTGGCCGCGACGAAGCGTTCCGCACTGGCCGCAAAGGTTTTCTTGCGACGCACACGCTTCGCACGGCGGCTGCTGCCTTGTACGGGGCGTCTGCTGCAGCTGTTCTTGGAGTTGACCCTGCCGCTGCTGCTGTTGCTCGGCACTCAGCACATCCAACAACACCATCGCTAAATCTGCGACGGTGAGGCATTCTGCAGTGCCCTGACTTCCCCCATCTGTTCCTTCGGAGGACTTGCTTCTTCTACTCTCCCGAGTGGGCCTTTTCGGCGGCTCTTTAGAAGCCGTGATGAAATCGTCTTGCTCTTCCTGGGTAGCTGGAATCCGTAGCATAGCAGTCTGTGGCGTGACCGGCGCTGGTGGCGGCGGAGTGTCCTTCTCTGCTGCGTCAGAAACGCCGCCCGAAGAGCGGACGCTTCCGCTGACGATTGCTGGTCGCGTTCTCTCTTCGAAAGTTCCTCATCACTGGCTGCAGCTGTGCCCTTGACAGGCTTTCGGCGCGCTGGTTTCGTCTTCTTATCCCTGTCGCTCTGGTCGTAGAAGTCCCTAGTCGCAGTCTTTCCCTTCTTTGCCTGGGACTTCTTGGCGACCCCCGCACTCCTGCTCTGCGGTCCACGTCGCGCCGTTCTTGGCCCTTCAAAAAAAAAATAACGAGACATCATCATTATCATCATCATAATCATCAGCCTTACTACACCCACTGCAGGGCAAAGGCCTCTCCCATGTATCTCCAATTAACCCTGTCATTTGCCAGCTGCATCCACCCTTTGCCTGCAAACTTCTTAATCTCATCCGCCCACCTAAACTTCTGCCGCCACCTGCTACGCTTACTTTCTCTTGGAATCCACTCCGTTACCCTTAAGTGCCAGCGGGTATCTTGCATTCACATTACATGATCTGCCCAAACCCATTTCTTCATCTTCATTTCGACTAGGATGTCAATAACCCGCGTTTTTTCTCTGGCCCACTCTGCCCGCTTCCGGTCTCTTAACGTTACACCTATCATTTTTCTTTCCATGGTTCGCTGCGTTGTTCTTAACTTAAGCTGAACTCTTTTCGTTAGCCTCCACGTTTCTGCCGCGCAGGTGAGTACCGGTAAGATAAAGCTGTTGTACACTTTTCTCTTGGGGGACATTGGTAAACTGCCACTCATGATCTGCGGGAACTTGCCATATGCGCTCCACCCCACTCTTATCCTTCTAGTTATCTCCCTCTCATGATCCGGATCAGCTGTCACTACCTGCCCTAAGTAGACGTATTCCGTCACAACATCCAGGCTCTCGCTGCCAATTGTGAACTGTTGTTCCCTTGCTAGGCTGTTGAACATTACCTTGGTTTTCTGCATGTTAATTTTTAGACCCATCGTTCTGCTCTGCCTGTATAACTCATTGATCATGAATTCCAGTTCACCTCCTGAGTGACTCAGCAAGGCAATGTCATCAGCGAATCACAGATTATTTAGGTATTTTCCATTTATTCTTATTCCCAACTGTTCCCAATTCAGGCCTCGGAATACCTCCTGTAAACATGCAGTGAACAGCATTGGCGTGATCTTGTCTCCTTGCCAGACGCCCTTCCTTATTGAAACTTTAATGCTGATTTTATGAAGGTTAGAGTAGCTGTGTAGTTGCTATATATATCTTCCAGTATTTTGACATAAAGTTCTTCTACCCCCTGATTACGCAATGTCTGTATGACTGCTGATGTTTCCAATGAGTCGAATGCTTTCTCGTAATCAATGAAAGCTATACATAGAGGTTGGTTATATTCTGCGCATTTCTCTATCACCTGATTGATATTGTGAATATGATCTATTGTGGAATATCCTTTACGAAAGCCTGCCTGATCATTTGGTTGATTAAAGTCTAACGTTGCCCTGACTCTATTAGCGATTACCATAGTGAATACTTTGTAGGCAAGTCATAGTAAGCTGATCGGCCTGTAATTTTTCAAGTCCTTGGCGGCTCCCTTCTTATGAATTAAGATAATGTTTGCATTATTCCAAGCTTCTGGTACAGTCGAGGTCATAAGACATTGCGTATACAGGGTGGCTAGTTTTTCTAGCACGATGTCCTCTCCATCCTTCAACAGATCTGCTGTTACCTGACCCTCCCCAGCTGCCTTTTCCCTTTTCATTGCTTCTAAGGCTTTCTTTTCTTCATCTTACTGGCGGGATGACGCATTGCTGTGCACTGCTGTCTTTCCCATTAACGCTATGATTGCATTGGCTACTGTACATGTCTGTGTAGAACTCTTCGGCTACGTTAACTATCTTATCCATATTGCTAATGACATTTCCCTGCTTGTCTCTTAATGCATACTTCTGGTTTTAACTTATGCCTAGTTTCTTCTTCACTGTTTTTAGGCTACCTTCGTTTTTTAGAGCATGCTCAATTCTCACTATATTAAACTTCCTTATGTCGGCTACTTCCCGCTTATTTGTTAACTTTGATATCTCTGTTAGTTCTATTCTGTCGGTAGGGCTGGACGCCCCCATGCTTTGGCGCTTCTTAATCAGATCTTTCGTCACCTGAGATAGCTTTACGGTATCCTGTCGAACTGTCCTACCGCCTACTTCTACTGCGCACTCCGTAATAATGGCTGTCAGATTATCGTTCATCGTATGAACATCAAGATCGTCTTCTTCAGTTAAAGCCGAAAATCAGTTTTGCAGTAATATTCTGGATTCCTGTAATTTTCCTCTTGCCGCTAACCCGTTAATGGACTTCCTCTTCACTAGCTTCTTTCGTTCCCTCTTCAAGTCTATAATTCGAGACCTTACTATTCTGTAGTCGATAGAGCGCACCTTTCCGAGGAGGGCCACATTCTGAACGATGCCAGGTTCAGCGCATAGTATGAAGTCGACTTCATTTTTAGTTTCACCATTGGGGCTCTTCCAGGTACTGTTCCTGTTTTCTCGTTTGCGGAAGAAGATATTCATGATCCGTAAATTATTTCTATCCGCGAATTCGACTAATAACTCTCCCCTGCTATTTCTAGAGCCTATCTCATAGTCACGTATAATAGAGAGAGACGGGCTAGTTCGTGACTATTAGTAGAGTGCATCTTGATACCACGCAGAAAAAGACAAATGACGAGGAAGAAACCAACACGACGGAGTGCGGAACTTCAACTGGTTTATTACAACAGTGCGTCACATTTATACAATCATCGTAAACACGTGGTAACAAGACAAACGATCACACGTAACACTTGTGAGCAGGCGTGTGCGAGACATCATGCAATCTAGATATGAATACTCTTTATCGGGCACGTTAACCGAGGTTTTGCTGACACACGAGCCGGATTATTTCTTGATACAGTAGGCCTCATAGACTTCTCTGCTTAGTTTACACGCGAACGTTTTGACGATAGTGGTATCGCGGAACCGAGGCGTGCAACCACGGCAGTGGCGACAATGGTCGGCCACATGCCCTCCCCACGCCAGTGCGCCTACTCCTGCGTGGTGCTCCTGAAGTCTGACGTTTATACAACGTGCAGTTTGTCACATGTGGCTTTTGCCACAGGACAGTGGTATACGGTAAACAACCCCCATTTTTCATGGGACAAATCTTTCTGCGTGCTTGATACCGCATTCTTCTTTGTGCTTTCTCTGCACCTTGTTGCATAGGCCGACCAGTTTTTGGGGTGCGGTGAAGACCACCGGCACGTCGCCCTTCTGAGCCACTTTTTTCAAGCGATGCGAGCGCACAAGTGTTACGTGATGATCGTTTGTCTGGTTACCACGTGTTTACGATGATTGTATAAATGTGACGCACTGTTCTAATAAACCAGTTGAAGTTCCGCGCTCTGTCCTGTTGGTTTCTTCCTCGTCTTTTGTCTTTTTTTTGCGCGGTTTAAAGATGCACTCTACCCATAGTCACCTACCGCGTGGTTGTCAGCCTGCTTCTTGCCCACCTTCGCATTCAAGTCGCCCATCAGTACAGTGTACTGTGATTTTACTTTGTTCATTGCCGATTCTATGTCGTCATAGAAACTGCCATTGATCTGGTCATCATGGCTGGATGTGGGTGCTTAGGCCTGCACCACTTTCAGCTTGTACCTGCTATTTAGCCTAATTACGATAGCTGCTACACTCGTGTTAATACTATAGAGCCCCTCTAGGTTGCCAGCCCTTATTAATGAGGAATCCCAGACCTTGTGCTTGTCTATCCCCTAATCCGCGATAGCACAGTATGTGCCCGTACTTAAGAACTTTATACGCCTCACCTGTCCTCCTAACTTCACTGAGCCATATGACATCCCACTTAATTCCCACTAGTTCCTCGAACAGCACTGCTAGGCTAGCCTCACTAGATAAAGTTCTAGCGTTAAACGTTGCCAAGTTCAGATTCCAATGGCGGCCTGTCTGGAGGCAGAGATTCTTAGCACCCTCTGCTGCGTCACAGGTCTGACCGCCGCCGTGGTCAGTTGCTCTGCAGCCGCTGGTTCCTGAGGGCCGAGGGTTAATTGGTTTGATCATAGAAGGTTGTGGCCAAGTACTACACCAGGGTGGCCAAATCCTGCTCTGGTGAGAGAGTGCGTTGTCGGTTCTGGTCACCGAGATCAGGCCGCACTCCGGGCCTGGTTATGCAATTCCATCGACACGCGGATTTATTTTTTTTTGGAAACCCGGTGGAGAATAGCGTGGTACCACGATTCGAACCCCGGTCCTCTTGCACGCGAGGCGGATGCTCTACCTCTACGCCATCGCTGCACACACGAGATTTATAACAATCTTCAACCATGGTAGCAGTGAAGTATCCTTTTATTTGAGGAAACAAAAGCCGGAGAAGTGACCCCCCCCCCACCCCCCAGCGCATAGGTCACCCAATAAAACAATAGAAAACTGGCTATTAGTTTACCGAATTAGGCTGCGCTTTGTAACCCTACACGGCGAAAGAAGGCTGGGCCTCAGGCTTCAAGAAAGCATCTTCGATACCGATATCCTACCGCCCTGAAGAATTGTATTATAGATAGCCCTACAAAATACATTCAGGGTAATGACTTTAGACAAAGATACTCGATGCAGTATCTTCGGTACTTCGACACATTATTAAAATCGATAATACGGTAATTTTGCTAAGTTAATTCCTCCGACGTTTCTAGAATAATTAGTACGTACAATATAGAAAACTTTATATAAAGGTCTTAGACTTGCCCGGCGGCTAGAATTTTAATACGCTGCAATTTCTTAAAGGTGCCACAATTTTTTCCACTTCGTCGTCAGAGGTTCGAAGTTTCTACGGAATATATAACCACAAGAACTGTACTGCAACAAAGAGCTTACTTAGAAAACTGCAATTCTAATTTTTGCGCCCCGTCCACGTCCCTGCTTTGGGCTGACTGGGCTCGCCCGATGCACACCCAAACCACCATGTTGAGCTTATATGGGTGCCTGCGCACTCCGGAATCCCGGAAACGAGGTCGCCAACTTTTTTGCCCGAGGTTCTTTGTACCGGACTAAAGTGGCCTCAGATCGGGGATTCGCGAGGAAAGGAATTCATTCGTACAGTTAGCTGACGCAGACCTACAGAGCCTCGTGCCACCTCTAAAACCCGCCCCGCCCCTCCCTAGGTAGCAAACACGCAACACTGGGGCAAACATCAGACACACATTTACCCCTTATCCCACTATCATCCCTCCTTCCACACTCCTGCCTGCACCCTGTGCCCAGAACTATTCGCCTCTTCCTTCCACACTCACTCCCTCTGCCCGGCGGACTTTCCCCGCGCGGCCTAGAAGATGTCCAGACTTGGGAGGACTGAGAGTTCTGCTGCGCTCGGAAGACCACGCCGTGGAGACCATCGCCACCGGCCGGGCTTTCAGTGTTATAGACATTAGGGACATAAACACTTTAGTGCAGTGGGGACATGCGGGCACCAGGGGCAGCCCCGAATTCTTCTCCAAAAATAATGTTTTTCTCTCTTTCTTTCTAGAGCGGCGCAATCAATTGGTCTAACTTAAGACGTCAATCTTATCGAAAGCAGCAATAGTTTTTCTGCAATATTTCGAGTGGATTCTACTCGCATCATGGATGTATAGGATGTTCTCGTAGCATTCTCCTCCTTACAAGGACAACGATCAAAAGTCAATTCCATGCATGAACATTGACGCAGATGCAGACACGCTGGCGCATTTAGTTATGATGCACGCTTCAACAAGCATGTCTTACGACGGGGATAACTCGAGAATAAAATACATCTTCTAGAAACAGCACCGAGAGATCCCGAAAAGACTACTCCCAATAAAAACATACCTCGCGTTAGCGTGATATTTCAGCGCATGCCTATACTTTTGCATGTTCCCCCCTGAACTTCAGTATTAGCGGATGTGATGACGTAAGTACGTTAGGAAGGGCAAAAAGAAGCAAACGGTACTAGTTACTTCTAGTCTGCGCCTACAGGCCCTACGGGGTGGACGTCATCACACGGTAGATCAATCAGAAACAGGCAGGCCGTATACTGTTTCGTAAAGCGTCAGCCTCAACGAATTTCGCTGTCTAGGCGAAAGGCCAGCGTTTTCTCTACAGCTGGTCTGCTGAATCAAACCAACGTTGGTAACTTTCTTCAGTCACTCACCTCTGGACATGTCTGCCTCTGACCGGTAGGCCAGTTCGGCGGTGTCCTTTGGGCCGGCAAGCGATCGCCGCCGCTCGATGCGCTTGGAGAATGTGTCGGCGTCGGCTAGAATCTTCTCGGTGCCGCCGAATATGGCCTCGGTGTCCTTCGTCACGAACTGCGACTGATCATCGTCGCCCTGCAAAAACCAACCGCAGAATAGACGTCACAAGCTCACTGTGCTAAAGTGCTAAACGTACGTGCCTGCACTCCACCCTCTCTTCCGACTGCACTTGTTCAGTCAGAGGCAGTACGGTGCATCGCACTAACATTTCTTCAGGGTTAAGGAAAATAAGTGTGGATTAGCGCAGCTAATCCACGATATAAAAAGCGAAACCTGTCGGCGTTCATTTTGTTCATTGGCGTTGGCGATGACTACGTCGTCAACGCCGATAATTTTGAGGAAAAGAAGGCGCACAACCGGCTCCGTGGGTGAGTAGACGCCTCTATCGCGCTTTCAGGTACGTGGTGGTGGTGAGAGAGATGTGGGCTGCATGCGTTAGCGGTGCCAACGTTGCGGCAGACACGCGGAACTGCAGCAATAGGCCGTTGTGAGGGTAGTGGTGAAAGCATTTATTTAGCTATATATACAGAGAGGTGTTCGGGAAGAGGCCCCTAGTGGGTCTCGCACCTTACAATAAAATGCGAAGTCCCTAATTTCGGGACTTCGTTGGTCCTGACTGCTGCACAAATCCGCCGAACCAGGACTTGTTGGGCCGATAGTTCCTGGCAGCCGAGCAGAGCCACCTACCAGTCCTCTCGGGTAGGGGAAGAGGTGATGGGGGAGAGAAGGATTTTGCCTGCATGCCTAAACTATGTGAAAGGTGTCGGCCACCTCCCCACAGAATGAGCAGCGGCCGTCAAAAGAAAAATCAATGTGCTTGAGAACCGCCGGCCACAGCAGGGTGTTTGTCATGAGCCTAAGGAGAGTTCGTTCGCCAGCTTTACCTAGTCCCTTCATTGGAACGAGGTAGAACCGGTGTTAGGCACGACAGTGCTCAGTAATATCGTTAAAAAAGGAAGAGGGCTGTGATGTGGGTTAAGGTCCTCCCAAGGAACGCCGGTTGTCTTGTGAGTGAGTGCGCAGGCTGCCTCATGGGCGGCTTCGTTACCTGACATGCCTTGGTGGCCGGAGACCCATATGATTGAGCGGTAAGCTGGATCGCAGTCACGAGTACTATGGCGAAGAATTTGGTGAGCAAGTGGAGTGATCCAACTGAACTCAAATTTACGAGAGGCTTCGCGAGAGACTGTGAGGATGAATTTAGATTCGGAATGAGAGGCTGCGAAGGCCATCGCTACCTCCTCCGCATGAGTTGAGCTGGGCGCTCTGAACGAGAGGCCGTCCACCTGTTTTCACTCGTGTATGACTGCAGCCGTGTACCATTGCCCCCTGGAGTGGTAGGGACCTGGGATGGCGACGCAGAAAACGTGTTTTATTGAGCAATAGTGGCGGTGCAGGGCATCCGCCCGCGCTTGGCGCCGGCCATTATGATCCTCCTTGTTCATCTTAGTCGGAAGGGGTCGAACGTAGAGGGCACGTCTCCGCAGTTCGGGCACTCGAACCCGTTCCATCGTATGGTGGTCATGTTTGATATGTAACCGGTCTAAGAGGCGGCGACAGGACATGGTCTGTGCGAGACGCGTGCATTGGTTAAAGAGAAGCGCCTTGCGAAGTTCCCGATAGGTTTTCACCACCGCAACGCGAGTAGTCGCGCGTCAGGAGTGGAGATCGGGAGGCCGGGGGCTCCCTTGAAATATTTGCGAGTACAACCCCCAAGCAATCTTCGGCATGTTTCCGTAAGCGGAGGTAAGCGGTCGAGTGCAGTACTCGACTAGTTACGAAGGCATGGGCGAGCCGCACCGCATCCTTACTTCGCAACCCTCCTCGCTTGTTGGAAACGCGGCGAACCATTCGGCCCACCTGGTCGCCAACTTTTCGGAGTTTGGCAAGGATTGTGTCTGCCTTTCGATGCTGATTAATGAAGAGACCTTGTATTCGGAGCTCCTGCGCTTCACGGATGGGGCAGCTGACGAGAAAAATCTGAACCGAGATTTCGCATTTCGGAGAATGTCGAATATGCACAAATTCAGACTTGGAAGGGGGGCACTAGAGGCATTTATCCATTTTGTTGGTAACAACTGTATTAAAAAGTCCTGCAGAGCTTTCGCCGATGGGGCCTAAGGTCTCCCACGTGGGGACGTCGAGGTGTTGACCCGCCATCGTCTCGCGGGCCTCCTGGACGGCCCAGAGTTGGTCACCGAGGCTGGGGCTGCGCAAGGCAGCAGCCCATCTCGGCGGGAGGGTTCCGGAGTTAGCACCGTCAGGGTATTTGCTACCGTCCCAGAGAATGGGGGGTAAAGTTGCTATAGCCGTGTGGCAGACCTTGCATATATTTGTCGCGTATGTTCCGGGATAGAGTCTGTGGTATTGTGCCGGGTTGGGGTACGTGAGCGTCTGCAGTTGTCTGAGGGCCACCGCGTGCGCCCTGTCCAGCTTGTCGTTGGGCGGAGGGAAGGTTCGGCGGGCCAGGCCAAGGGCCTTGGTAATTTCGTTGCAGAACAGTCTTTGGTGCTGTCCCATGGACGACGGTCGCCGGCGCGGTTCGCGAGCTCGCGCGCCTTGGTGTGTGCCGTCTAGTTTCGGTTGCGATACGTGTCCTATACTTCTCCCATGTGCGCCGGGAACCACTGGATTCTGGTTTGAAAAGCTTCCTCCCACTGGGCGTTTCGATTGCTCAGGATTCGGGCCGATGTTTGCGAGATCCATCCTTTGGCGAAGTTCATCCATCTCTCCTATATAGGAGAAATAGATGGGCTACTACGGGAAACATATGTTTCCCGTAGTAGCCCAGATGGAGATGTCATCGGCGTACAGTACATGCAGAACACAGCCGACACCCGCCAGCTCTGCCGGGAGGAGGATCATAGCAATGTTAAAGAGAAGCGGGACACAGCGCCTTACTGTGTGCACCGCGTTCCAACCTCAAGCGGGCCGTACTCGGTCTCTTGTAAGTGTGTATAGGCCAAGCGGTCTCTTAAAAATTGAATGTACGAGGACCGCAGTTGATCTCACTTAGATGTTTTAATGTGACGCCATGTTTAACATTGCCAAACGCACCCTTCAGATCGAGTACAAGGACTATCTTCTCATCGCGTGGGTGTTGTAAAGCTTCGAATATCTCGAGATGAAGCTGTATAAGGATGTCTTGTGCAAACTTGTGGTCGGAAGCCGAAAATGTTGCCGGCGAAGGTGTTCTTGCTCTCCAGATATTCCTAGAGGCGGTAACGGATCATCGTTTCTATTAGTTTCCCTAAGCATTAAGTGAGGGAGATGGGCCAGAAGTTGTCTGTGTTTACCGGTTTCCGCACTTTCGGGATACAGGTTACCAATGATGTCTTCCAATCGGGTGGCAAGAAAGTGTCCCCGGTCCAAATGGTGTTGATATATTCAAGTAGGGTTTCGTATGCCTGATCGGGAAGGTTTGCCAACAGTTTGACTGTGACCTTATCGCTCCCGGTCGTCGTCCTCCGTGCGCATTTTGGCAAGAGCCGCGCGATTGTTGTGAAGCTGGAAAAGCTGATAGAGTTCCGGATTATCGCTGCCGGCATACGAATAATCCTGCCCGCGCGGATCTTGATCCTGATAGAAGTATTGCGAGCGCATGACGTTCGCTAGCTGCTCTGTGTTTCCTTGAAAATTGTGTATCGCGCGAGTGAGGTGTTTCTGGGTTTCTGAGCGTGTTTGTGTAGGGTCTATGCGGCTTGACATCTGTCTTGCTGCGGTGTTGCATCAATCTACGCAGTTATTGTCAGCGAGCTGGGTAGCATACTCGGCATCTTTCTTGGTGAGGTCATATATGCGAGCGCGGAGTTTACGATTGTGTTTCTGCCACCGCCATCGTTAGTGAGGCCGCGGAGAGCTTCACAGAGGTGCATCAGGTGGTTATCCACGTCCGACGCACGCTCCGTAAGCTGGATCTGCTTTTCGTGTGAACGGAGTGTTTGCATGAGTCCGTGTGCCCAAGTGGAGTAGTCTTGCTTCAAGAGATAAGTTACTGGGATAGCCTGGCGGAAAGCATTCCAGTTGCGAAGTTTGGCTTGTGAAAGGATGCAATGTAAGGGTCAAGTGTAAATCACATTGTTCAGCATGCATTGGTCGGTACCGAGGGTGTCCTAAGTGTTGATCCACTCTGCGTGTCGGATGTGTTTCGTGAGGGTAAGGTCGGGGCAGGTGTCCCGAGTGACGGAATTCCCTACTCGTGTCGGGTGGGCAGGGTCGGTTAGAGGAGTGGTGTCCAGCGTAGATATAAGTTCCTCCAACTTGCGACCATGCGGCTCTTCCTTGCGATAGCTCCACAATGAACAGGTGACGTTAAAAACGCCCACTATCATGAGGGGGTCTCAAACCACGATCCTTAGCGCTGAGCTAAAGATGTTAGAAAAACTGATGTTTTTGAGTTTCGGTGGGAAGTAGAGATTAACGATGTGTGCGGGGCTATCTGTTCGCCGTATAAGGAGGAAAGAGATCATCGCACACCAATATTCCAGATTTAGGTTGATATTAACCTCTTCTGCTCTGTAGGGCTTATGGACTAGTAGATAGGTGAATGGGTCTTGTTGAAAATTACTATAGCCCGATAGCTAGACAGCATCCCTTGTTTCTTGGAACGCAAGGACTGCGGCGCGGTGTTCGAAGTTGTCAATGTACGCCCTTATGTTGGTGCGTTTGGCCCTGTCTTTAAAAACCCGACAATTCTACTGTACAAGGGAGAGAGCTTGCTGTCTTTGCGAGGGGCGGTGCCCTCTAGGGTATTGGCTGGGAGGAGACGCAGCCATGCTGATTTTAAGGGAGATTGATTGCCTTGGAGAGGCGGCTCAGGTTCTGTCACCCGCAGCGGGAGCGGTTCCGGCTTCTCCGGGAGTTCGGTTATATCAACGAGCCGGTTGAATATGGATGAGCGGTTCGCGTATTTGATGGTCCCATTCGGCTGAGAAACTGAGGGCTTGACTTTAGCCACGTCTTAATGTTGGTAGTCATGGCGGCCATAACTGTGGCCGTGACTGCCTTGAGCAGGTTGTCTTGGATTTGGCCAAAATTGGACATCTAAGTCTTAAAGGAGCAAGGGCCTCTTCGAGGGCGGTGAAACGCATGTCAGAGCTAGAGGGTTTCGGGTCCGCCGGTACTTTTTGCATGGGCCGCAGCGTTCATTCGGTGACCAACCTCTCGCGATCAACCATTAACCGCCGCCTGCCAGGATGGCAAAGTGGTCGCGCTGCCTGTGTAGTGTGCAGAACGCAATCAAAGCAGCTCATTGCAGTTGGACACCAACGCAATGTACATGAAAGCGAGATTAAGGTATCCACTGACGCATGGAGCCAGTTGTGCGCCTTTCTTTTCGTGAAAATCAACGGCTTCTACACCGTTGTGAACGCCAATGAACCCAATGAATGCCGGCGGCTCACTTGTTTGGTTTCGTTTTTCAAGAAAGGAAGTGGCCAGTAACTTTTACATGTTGGTAGGCCCCTGAACCACGCCGAAAGAAAATTGATAACGGAGGGAGGAATAGAAGAAAGGAAGAAAATGGAAATTGAAAAATAATATTAATAATAATTGGTTTTTGGAGAAAGAAAATGGCGCAGTATCTGTCTCATATATCGTTGGACACCTAAACCGCGCCGTAAGGGAAGGGATAAAAGAGGGAGTGAAAGAAGAAAGGAAGAAGAGGTGCCGTAGTGGAGGGCTCCGGAATAATTTCGACCACCTGGGGATCTTTAACGTGCGCTGACATCGCACAAATTGAAAAATGAAAATTCGTTTTTGAGGAAAGTAAATGGCGCAGTATGTCTCATATCTCGGTGGACAGCTCAGACGTGCCTTAAGAAAAGCGATAAAGGAGGGAATGAGAGAAGATATGCACGCCGCTGCGGCTTTACCAAGGCTACGGCGCAGCTCAAGGTCAAATTGCAGCCCCCGGCGAAATCGGTGCCACTAGTCCAATAAAGCTTTCGCTTTAAAACCTCAATTCTAGATTGACCCAACAATTATTTACATTAAGCAGCTTATCTATCGCTTGTATTCTCTTCCCCATTTCCTTTATTTCATATCCGGGGTCACTCCTGAATTTTTTGAAATGAGATAGCCGACCAGGCTGCTGGTAGTGCTGGGCAATATGGCCATTTACACACTTCTACAGTTTCACGGCGTTGCGTGCGCTCCCGTTTACACCATTCTTCATTTGTTTTATGGCGAACGTATTTGCAAGAAAATAATGGCGGCACAGAATTATTTAACTGGATCCGTGATACGCTCAATATTCTTTCTATCTTTCTACCTAAGAGTCCTTTAATAACTTTACTCGCTGGGCATGGTAGATTCCCTTTCTACTTAAAAAAAATTGGCCTATCTCCATCTTCAACTTGTTCATATGATATTTTGTGTGAAGATGTCAGTCATTATTTCCGGGATTGTTCCCTTGCTGCGCCTTACTGCCCCTTTCTTTTGAATAACCTTGCTGCTTGTGGTGTTCTGATTCAAATGGTTCATCCCATAAACAGCATAATTTCTACCCATTCCCCATAAGTTCCTTCGTCACTCTCATTTCTCCTGCACGCGCTCTGCACAGCGAAGCACTCTGTGTTCCTTTGCTGGACACGGATGGATCTCGCTGTGCGCTGACACTTCCTTTGGACGAACTGTGCCTGTGACGTTATCTGTGCCTCTGACTGTTCTGTGGTTTGAATGAAAACATCTTCGACAGAAGTCCGTCTGATTGGGTTCACGAGATAGCTGAGAGAAAACTGACGCCAACCAATATTTTTAACTTTACCCAACGTTTCGTGACCAACTCGGTCCCTTCTTCAGGGGTGGCTAAATTGTGCCAGCAGCAGCGGGTTGCTACCTTCGCTTTCCCTCTGTTAGCACGTGGCGCAGTACTGCGCGTACGTTAGTGGACTGCGCCACGTGCTAACAAAGGGAGAGCGAGTGCACGTTAAAGATCCCCAGGTGGTCGAAATTATTCCGGAGCCCTCCACTGTGGCACCTCTTCCTTTCTTCTTTCACTGCCTCCTTTATCCCTTCCCTTACGGCGCGGTTGAGGTGTCCAACGATATATGAAACAGATACTGCGTCATTTCCTTTCCCCCCAAACAAATTGTATTATTATTAAGACAGCGACTCGCTGCTGCTGCTGGCACACTTTAGTCACCCCTGAAGAAGAGACCGAGTTGGTCCCGAAGCGTTGGGTAAAGTTAAAAATATTGGTCGGCGTCAGTTTACTCTTAACTGTTCTGTGGTGTTTGGACAACTTTGTCTGTGACATTATCTGTGCTGACATTATCTGTGCCTCTGACTGTTCTCTGACTTTGGGTTTTTCATGTTTGTTTATTTGTTGTTTCTACTTTCTTGCTTTTCTCTTCAAATTAAGTTTTTTTGCGGTTAGCTCTTTTTTTATTGGCTTTAAGCACGGTAAAGCGTTGCTGGTCCGGGCTCCCTCTGTCTTCTATTTATGTTTTTTTTGTATTTTTCCTGAAGGAACCAAAAAAAGGCTCAGTTATATGGGAAAGGCCTCAGTCCTGGAGTGAGCTTACTAAGGCTGGTGATAATAATGAAAATCACTTGTACCAAAAGGACATATACGGATTTGCGCAAGCTCAATGAGATTAAAAATCCGAAGGCAGCACGTAAGTTTGCGAAAAGTACGTAGAAAAAATTGGCTGGGGTTCAACCCGGCATAACCTCGTTTACACAGCGAAAGCTCGATTAAGCATGATGAACAGGGAGCTACGCCAAGGCGCGGCGAGTCACATGGTATTACGTCAAGGCCGCACCCCTGTTCTCCTGCTTGAAGGTCATTCATCAGAGCGGCATAATCTTGAGATTTCCTATGGGAGCAATCGTTCGTAAGTACAAATGAAATACTTGGTGCTTCTTTGTTTAATAACAACGTGTTTCTGCTAGGGTGGTCACTCAGTGCTGAAAACGGGTTCTTTATGACATACAGACTGCTTCATCTGCATAGTGTTACTATCGCTGGAGGACATCAGGAAACGAATGAATTGTTTGAACTGAGAATTTAGTGAAGAAAATAGTAAGTGGTGACACCTCAAGGATTAAGGTTAGACGGCCCTTGAGGAATGATGAGTAGGGGCCGCTAGTAATAGGTGAATGAGTCTTTGCTGTTTCATAAACGTGAATGGCCTCGGCGCGGTAGCTCATCATATTTCAGTGATCTGGCTCTCCTTAGAAAAGCAAATCGTTTTTCGTGCCCCCTCCGTCACGCCCACCCTACATCTTACTCTGCGGCACACGAACAAGGGTTAGCTTCAGGAGTGTTAATTGTTGGGCTAGTTGGTACTGTAGTTAGGACATATTCGTAGGCAGCAGCGCAGTGGCTCTAGGCCAAAGAGGAACACATTAGAAGCACTCGTACTTTCCGTGCTTCCTTATGCGTTCTGCTTTGGCCTAGAGCTGTTGCTCTGTTGTCTACGAATATGTCCCGACTACAAGGCATAGCTGGGTTTGAAAACAGGTTGCGCGCAATCGCCATTGTTCGTGACCCGCTAGGTTTATCTACTGAAAACGCAGGTGTTGATTAGCTCCTTACCGTGAACAGAAAACGGTATGACCTTATACCAGCACAAACAACACACCTGAAACGTTTTTCATGATCTGCTCGCCTGGAATCACCGGAATCGGGCGTCCGTAAGAGGGAGGAATTATATGCCAATATCTGTGCTATTCGGACACGCTGCAAATACTTTCTGTGTACTGTCCGAATGGTATCCAGATTTCACATGATGCATTGGCATGACGTCAGACGGAGTATTTTCTATTTATACCATGCAATAAGGGCTGTCTGTACCGTCCATAAAGTCTCCGTTGGTTCCCTACAGCTTTCACTTTCTCACGAGACGCGTAAGGATCACAGGAGCCATGACGTCGAATGTTCCACCAGTGAAATCTATCACGGTGGTAATATGGATGAAACACGCACTGCAACATTTTTAAAGCCTGAAGGAAAGCCTGTTCATATGCAATATCACGTGCAATGAACATCTTATTCAATTAGGCACTGTCGGTGATCTAAAAGTGCTCCGGAAACTCCTTTCAGTTTCCTTACCTATTTGAATGATCATTATTTAGTGCACGCAACCTTTGCCTATTACACCATTGAAATTCTAATAGCTGCAGAATGTTGTGCTTAGCCAGATTCGTACAGGGTGACAAAGCGAAGAGGTGTTACAGGAGAGGAGCGCATTGCAGGTAGATGACAAGGAGTGGTAAAGCATGCAAAGGGAACGAAAACTATTGCTCTGGCAGATGAGTAGTGGTTGTCTTGCGTACATGAGGCTAGTGTTAAATAAAATACCTCGCGCAGCTAGTGACTCAGCATTGTTAGAATGTTCCACTGATGAGGCAGAGGGACACCTTTCCGCGTACCAACGAACATGTCCAACATTCTTGGCCAAAAATATTGAACATTGAGAGATTGTAAGGTACTAGTATAGAAATATCGAATGCAAGAGTCCATTCTTCCGAGCCGTTGCAAAATCATTCTTTTATAAGGTTTCCATCGATTGCTGCGAGCAGTTAAGACTGCGAGAGAAAACCAACAGGGACCTCTTCTGAGGGTAGCAAAAACGCTAATGGCAAAAACATTCAAGCCTGCCAACTGGAGATCAGCGGATATACTGGTCGCTACAGTGAAATGTTACACTATATGAAAAAAAAATGGCGCTCATAAACTCATTACCGTTCAAACCACCCTACAGGCTAGAAAGACAGGCTGTAAGAAGGCTAGAAAAAGGTCCAAGTGGCTCTGAGGGCCCCTCGTCGCTCATGCGTAATGTCAGAGAAACTAGTTGCGCTTGAGATACTCCAGCAGCACGCACTGCACAACTAGTACCTTCTGGTAGTGTGGGCATAAATAAACATTTTGAGGTCGTTTCCGGCCTCTTCAACTGAGCCGTAAAACACTGAAGTCATTGAGTGAATGTTGACAGCCGCAACAAAACAATCAGATCGCCTTCAGAAGTCAGCTTTCCTAAGTACCAGTGATGTCAATCTCATTCTCCGCACCCCTACACTTTTAAGGCAACCTATAACGGGACAGCCACTGCAGCCGGTCCAGCAGCGGAAGCAGAGCGATCAGCTAAGATTTAACACACTTGAGCTGTTTGACAAAACAGTAAATATTTCGTATATGCCCGCTGAAAAAATTCTCTTGAAATTGATTTGGTAATTAGGTAGGCGGTTCTTGTTTTCTTTTTCCTTATTTTTTCGTCATTTTTGGTTCATTTTTGAATAACACTTTTTTGAGAACCCTGTCCCTGTATTAGGGTAGAATTTAATTCTATGTCCTCTGAATGAAGATTTGGACAGGCCACTGTTTCGGGGCCCTTTAAGCAAAGCTAAACTAGGAATGCAACTTCGCAGCTTTTGATTAGGTTGGTCGGATTTTATCGTTACCTTTAGTTGAGATGAGCCTCCTTTCTTGGAAACGCAGTGCTAGTCATGGGTCAAAACATCGCAGCAGACTTTCTTAGGGCTCCATTCGTAAAAGAATGGCTCGCTAATTGTCTTCAACTTCGCCACTGCCCTAAGCGTCGTCCGACCGCTAAGAAACGGTTTTCTCATTGTTCCAACACATAGTTTCCATCCACTGGGCGGGATAATTTGCGCCCATCCACGCCCGCTGCCAAATGTCACTTACCTGAGCGTATGGGTCAGGAGAGAACAGGCTGTCGCCCAGCTCGGCCTCGAAGTCGTCCAGCGGCTCCTTGTCACCAAAGAATGTACGCTCCACGGCACTGGATTGGCGCCTCGACGACGCACGCGATCGCTGCCGACCTTTGCGCTCGGCCATGGCTGCCTGGATCCTGCTAAACGCTGACTCTGCGAAAACAGCAAAGGCTCCTGCCGTCTTCCGCAGCCAAGAGACCTGAAGAAAAACAACGCTCGTGCAACCGCCAGGGGTTTTCGGTATCTCTCCTTCTTCTGGCTTTATCACACTAGCTTATGATGTGTATGGTGCCCCTGCTTTGTTCAGCGCCACGAAAAATTCCAAACTGAAAAAAAAACGCATCTTGGCATTTATCTCGTGGTTTCGCGGGTCCGCACAATTCACCAGGATTCGAGACGAGGTCACCGGCTTTGGTTTTTATTACAAATGGTAACAAGTAAGAATCATTGTTTCTCGTATAAGCAGGGAAAGCGTTCAATTTTTTAGTGTTACGCGCCATTTAGCGAGAAACAGCAAGCCGTCACGAATTTTTTTCAGTCGCCTGTCGCTATTAAATTTCTGCCATCTTTTGAGCATGTCATGATGATCAAGCCTGATTGCGCCCACTGCAGGCAAACGTCTGTCCCGTATATATCTACCGAACTCTGGTCTGTGCCAGCTGCGACATTGCTATCCCCAAAAAACTTCTGAATCTCATCCACCGAGTCAGTTTCGTGCCTCTCCGTGCTATGCTTGCCTTTTTTTCGAATCCACTCCGCTACCATTAACGGCCATCGGTTATCTTGCAGAGCATGTGCCATATGGTAAAGTGTGAAATTCCGGCATTCTGCGAAATATCGCATAGGAAGCCTACTGCGATCGGAGCACGCGACATCTTCATGACCTTGGCTCCGCAGTTACCACATCACTTTAACGCACGCTATGTGGATCTCACGGAGCTCACGATAATATTTCTCCAGGCGTGACATCAGCTAGGTAAGAATTAAGCGGCAGATCGATGTAAGGGTGCAGGACCAAAATAAAAAAAAAACGCTCTGAATCGAAAGGCAGCTCCAAAACCCTCTGAAAGCACCCCCTCCTATTGGTTGACCTTGACCGCGCCCTAGCCTTTATCAGGGTCGGCCGATTATAGCTGAGGTTTGAGGCTGTTTTGAGACGGCCTTCATACTGAAAGCGTTCCTTGATTCAACTCCAGGATTAGCTAAAACACAACAAGGCATGGTTTGGTTCTTCTCCAACCTGAAATGTTGGGGCTTATTGAACCTTATCCACGGACTCAGTTTTCGCCGGCCATAAATTTTATCAAAAAGACTTGTTCTCGGAATCAAGCAGCGACCACCAACACACTGTTTAAATGGATCGCAAAGCACGTCGCTAAACTGGATCGCGTAAAACTTGATCGCGAAAGCAAAACGAGAGTTCATTTTAAAGTAGGCTGGTTCATTAACCACAGTCGGACAAAGCAAAATAGGCACGCGGTTTGCTTTGATGGACGCCGGACTCTGCTTCTCTTGCTTCGTCATAGGCGCTCGCTTTTCAAGGGAATACACCGCGGTGTAATTTTTTGTAAGTTTTCTTCACGTTATATACGTGCTTGCGCCACATAAAATGTTACTTGCTACAGCCAACAGCGTACGTCACCCGGAGGTGTGCCCAACGGAGGAGCGCCGAATGAAATAAAACGAAATAAAACCTGAGCTTAGACAGCGTAAGAGCAGTGTGCAATGATCTTGATAACCCGTGACTGCTTCTGCAATGACCGCTGCTGCTTGGAGTGTTGTAGGCGCCTATCCTGAATGTTCACCGTGAACTTGCAGTTCAGAATGAGGGTCATTTTGATCCCGAGAGTGCACGTGTAGCTGTCACCGCCGGCGAGGTCGTTTATGTTTCAACACTGTTGCTAAAGTGACAGTGTGCACTGCTGCCCCCTGTAAGGTGTGCTGCCACCCCCTCCAAAAACAGAGAAGAGTTGCTGTCTGCAGGCGCCACAGAGTTTGCTCCTCCGCCTTACTGAGCCCATTGGCAGGGGCCAGGTGGAGGCGATGGCTGTCGCAGTAAAGGATTAAGATTTTGCGGAATGGCAGAAGCGGTTGGTAAGCTTCTGAGCTAGGACGAACCCTTCGCTGTCCTGCCGTGGTCAAACCCTTCGATCCGGACATAGACCGGCTTTGCCCGCACTGTGGAGCGACCTGCGATATCTTTCACATGGTGTGCGCATGTACCCCGAATCCTCACCTTCCCTCTTCCCCTACACCTACCCGAGAGGCATAGGAGATTGCCCTCCTCAACTGCTAGACACTCGAGTCCCAAAGCGCTCTGATAAAAGCGGGCGCGAGACTGGGCCTCGTCGTGTGGTGTCCCGTACTACGGAAATCGATCGTGTAGTCGGGTCTTCTGACTGAGAAACTCTCCTTTTGAACATTAAAAAGTTTTCACCACCACCAACAGCCCCTCGAAGGGAAGACCATGTTTGATCTTTGTGTTTGACTTTTCGAAATTAATTTTTGAGCGTTTGCTCTACTTCTCGCGGTACTCAAGACCGGGTGATTCCGAAAAGTTACGATTTTTTTCAAAATGATGACCGCACTGGTATACCACCAGATGTCAGGTGGCACAACACCATGATAACCACGTGCTACAATTCATTGGTGTTGTCGGAGCTAAGAGGAGAAAGAACCAGCTACCCATACCTGTTCTACAAGAGTTCGCCCAACTTAATGCACTAAGTGAACTAACTCGTCGGCCAACAGGGGGCAAACAGAGCTCAAAAACAGTCTCTCCAATTTCATCCTTTAAAGACACTTCCTCCGTGGTCACACTGCCAGCTCACCGACAATCGCCCCACGGTTTCCCCGTCGGTATCAGCCGCGTATCTGCCTGAAGGGTGCATATTGTACACAGATACATCACATACTGCAGAGAAGGGAGTTACTGCTGGGGGGGGGGGGGGGGGGTATAGTCCCTCGAATCTGCATCTCCACTCGCGCGAGACGTATACCGTAGATACGTGCACTTCACTTGCATTGGAACTTCAAGCCATTTGCAATGCCATTGCTTCCCTTCCGCTCGTTCCAACATTCAATACAGTTCATGTTTACACCGACTCGCTCGCCGCCCTTAAACAGCTTAAGGCTGTTAGACGCACACTCCACATTACACAATCTATTCATGTGCTTTGCGCAAAGTACCTATGTTCTGTGCGCATACACTGGCTTCGCGGCCATGCTCAGGATCCACATGCCATGACTCACCTTGACAAGCGGATGCTATGACTCACCTTAACACATCAGACGACCCGCCACCTTCCTTTCTTCCCCAGATCCGCTCCTGTCACATGTTTTAGATTCCGAAATTCTGCGCCAGTGAACCCGCGCTCTAATTATTCCGTGTTCGCACCCTCTCTCCCGTAGTCTTACTCGGCAGGAATAGGTATCAGTGCGCTGGATTCGGGCACGGGCAGCTCTGACACCATCTGTCCGTCATTGGTGACGTGCAAAAGATCTGCCAGCAACTGACAGGCGTCCTCACTCTGGCGCTGCACCTGACATTTGTGATGTGCGGCACTTGTGGACGTGCCCAGCGACGGCTGCTATTAGAAAACGGCTCCTCTGGAATGTTGGCCTGCGGTAAAACCGTGAGCGTGACTATGTGAATTGGACTATGAACAATAATTTCATCGGCAGCCTCTTATACCCCCGTCACAAGACATTCCTCGAAGATCTTTCCAACAAAGACACCTTTTTCACCAAAGGAACGAAAGCTTAAAAGAGCAGCGACGCTGCTACACGGTGCAGCCAAAAGGTGGAACAGTCGTAGAGGCTTAGCACCCGCTGCTGTACTGGAGCCGGCTGAAGTAAGTGTTTTAAAATTAAAGTGGAGAATTCTGTTCATTCGTTGAGTTCAGACAAATTTTCTTTGATTCTATTTGCTTGCTTTAAAGAACTGCAACAGCTGCTCTCATCAGCAGCAGCAGATTTTGTGTATTGCCCTTGCCACCAGGGGCACTGGGTGTTGCTGCAGCACTTTACTGTCATAAAATCTGGGCATAAAATATAAACACCGTACAAAAAGCGAAGCCAGACAAACCTTCGTATTTTTAAAAGATGTTTTAAAACATTGTTGGCTTCATCTACTTTTTTTCATTGCTTTTACCTTTTGACGTTGGATGGCACTGCCGTCGCAGGTTCTCGAAGGCCGCGCCTTTGGGCTCCAAAGGTCTCGGACGGGCCCCTTCGCCTCCAAGGCACTTAGCGGCAAAGGCGCAACATTTGTGCCCTGTAGCTGCACTCCTTAAGCCTTTGGATATAAGGACCCGATTCTCAAAGGCTTTGCGGTGCAAGCGTGACAGGGGTATTAGAATACCTCAGCGCAACGGGTCTTAACTCCTTCTTTTTACTTTCAATCACCCGCATTCCTTCCCTTTTTTTCATCTCATGCCTTATGGCATACTTTTCGTATAAAAAAAAAACAAACTCCGACAGCATTTCGGTTCGAGCTGTTTATTTTTATGGTGCTGCAAGCGCGGTGGCCTAGCCCAACTTCCTCTTTCTTGTCCGGCGCCGCGTGCCATGGCCTGCGAGCAGAGCGCGGCGCAAAGGGTGCTGTAGTATCATACCATGTGACGAACAGCCGCCGCGGTGGCTCAGTGTATATGGTGCTCGCCTGCTAACCCGAAAGTCGCAGGTTTGTTTCCGACCGCGGCGGTCGAATTTTGATGGAGACGAAAATTCTAGAGGTCTGTAATGTGCGATGTCAGTGCAAGTTAAGGAACCCCAGGTGGTCGAAATTACCGGACCCCTTCACCACGGTGTCCCTCATAGCCTGAGCCACTTTGGGACGTTCAACTCCCATAAACTAAACAAAACATACAATTTGGCGAAGTCGGTTGCATGGAAAAAACGTATACCTATAAGCAGCGCCTGAGAACTGCCTGTACTCCTGTATTTCGTTTTTCTTTATATCCCTGTTTGCAGAGCCTCGAAGTTGCACCACTTAGTGCTACCATTGGGGCTCAGATTGTGAATCGCCTAACTGGCGTGCAACATTCGCAGTGTCATCACACGATTCAGCGTGTTCTGGACTATAAAATTACTAGTCGAATCAAAGCTTACTGCATTGCAGAGATTTTTACCAATGACCTTTGGCGCCCAAACCCATAATTTCTTAGATCTTGAGACTGCAATTGCGACCAAGCTACTTGACGTAGGACATTCGAAGTGGTGTCCTACGAGTTATCGTCGTTTAGTGTAGACATTGGAAATAATAGGGGTTGGAAATATAAATAACGGATATAGAAATGTTTGCGCCGGATTAAACGCAGATCGATACACGTCATGTGATCATCATGCAATATCGCCAGACACATGCAGGTTTATTTAAAGCCTTACATATTATCGTTTATCCGGGGGCAAGGTATAATTTTCCTGACGTGTTTGGCCTTTTTAAGCACCTCTGGCCAAATACTAAAAAAGACGAAAACAGAAAAGCTTGATAGAATTTAGATCATAAAAAGTTTCTCCAGCCTCCATCTCTTTTATTCCTGCCCGTTTTAAACTCGACTGTGTTCATAATCATTTTAATTCATTCCCCTCTTATGTCCTGTTCGTCAACCACGTAGGCAGATTCAGGTGTCTCTGTGGCGAATCAAAAACAATATAAAGCGGGCGGGGGTGTTTCTACGTTTTGTTCCTTATATGAATAGCACCGGCTTCGCTTTGTATCTGAGCATTCTGTTTACAATTTCAGAAACAACTTTCACTGGCTTATTGTGAAAACGTCAGCGAACGCAAGAAAAATTGAACAAACAAAAGAGCTACAAGGATAAGTATGGAGAAGGAAGGCACAGTGTCCAATGAGAATGCAGTGTTTTGTGTCCTTGGTGCAAATTTCGTGATCGCCGAAATGCACGGCAGCTTTTTGCTCCGTTTGAAACTTCCTTCTCTCTTTCGAGCCTCCCGCTTCTCCAAAGGCGAAACGCGTCTATGTCCGTGACTGAATGCTTGTCTTGGCTATGTGTCAGTGACCCGCCAAGGTGGATCAGTGGTTACGGCGCTCGGCTACTGAGCCGGAGTGCCCGGATACGAGCCCGACCACAGCGGCCGCGTTTCGATGCAGGCGAAAAGCAAAAGGCGCCCGTGTGCTGTGCGATGCCAGTGCCCGTTAAAGATCCCCAGACAACGAAATTACTCCGGAGCCCTTCACTACGGCACCTCCTTCTTCCTTTCTTCTCTCAGTCCCTCCTTTATTCCTTCCCTTTCGGCGCGGTTCAAGCATCCACCGAGATGTCAGCGATACTGCGCCATTTCCTTTCCTCTAGAACCAATGCTTGAATAGTCGCTTTGAGAGTTCAGTGACCTCAATGGCCTTTTTGCCTTTCCGCTGTTCCTTACTATGCATTCTTATTTAATTTTAGGTCACCGCGGTGGCTCAGTAGTTATGGCGCTCGGCTGCTGACCTGAAAGGCGCGGGTTCGATCCCGGCAGCGGCGGTCGAATTTCCATGGAGGCGAAATTCTAGATGCCCGTGTACACTGCGATGTCAGTGCACGTTAAAGAACCTCAGTTGATCGAAATTTGCGGAGCTCTTCACTACGGCGTTCCTCATAGCCTAGGTCGCTTTGGGCCGTTAACGCCCATAAAACATAAACGTTATTTATTTTAAGTAAAACATGTAAAGCTTCCGCCTCGTATGCAACAGGGCCAAGGTTCGGCTCCCGGTGTCCTGCAATTCTCGGCCGGAAATTTTTTAAAAAGGTCTTTCGTGTGTCGACGGAATTGCACAACCAGGCCTAGGGTGCGACCTGACTTCGGTGACCAGAACCACGAACGCGCTCCCTGACCAGAACAACACTTGGTCCCTCTTGTGAGTACCTGGCCACAACGTCTCTCCGTCCCCAGCGGCTGCGGAGAAACTGCCCAATGCGGTGGTCAAGCCTGCGACACAGCGGAAGCGCTAAAAATCTCTGGCTCCAAACAGGGAGCCATTTGAACTTGAACCTGGCAACGTCTAACGGTGGAACCATATTCAGTGAAGCTAGTTTACCAGTACTGTTAGAGAAACTAGCGGGTATTAAATGGGCTCTCATTATGCTTAGTGAGCTTAGAAAGACAACTGAAGCGAATACAGTGCTAAAGGGTGGGTATCTACTATTGTGTCATGGATTAGCGGACATACGAGAACTAGGTGCGGGATACCTCATCAATCAGCATACAGTTGCGTTAGTTGTACTGATAAATTGTGGGAAAAATGAATGTTGGATTAAAAGGGATGTCGGACAGCGCATCTAATTATAGCCACAATTTGCGATATATAGCTGACAATACCTCATCAACGACACAGCCTTCCGAAGGCGCTACCGATAGGCAGGCGTTAAAGTCTACGCGGGCGCACTTGTCAACCTTGACTCCTTAAAGCAGGGAAAAATTGCAAAATGTATAACAGGAGCCAGTCGGTCATGGAGGCAAAGGCTACGCGAGAAATGGGCTCACCTGCTGACCGTGTTTACTTTCTGAAATCTGGGAAACTGTTGAAAACTTGAAAGGTGCAATATATCCCTCTTAATAATGTACAATGATTGTTTTCTTACAACCGGTATAGAGGAAACAAAGCGAGGACTTGTACGAGAGGGAAAAGGTAAAGGTGCGCGTTTTATGCATTATGAGTCTCTTAGGTCCTTTACTTTACTTAGCTAGCAGCTTGTTACAAAGGCCTGCCGAATTTGTTAACCGTATAGCTGGTTCAATAAAAATACAAATCTTGTTGTGATGTAGACCCATTTTTGGAGACTGGTAGTATAGTGCCGAGTTATCAGGCAGGTGGAGAAAAATAGCCTCTTTCTTTTACTGCATTGCCATGGCAGAATGAAGAGCAGGAGAAAAATGTGAGAAAAATATTTATTATATCTCTTTCAGAAAGCAAAAAATGCCTAAATTTTGAATTTTTTTACTTTCGACATGACTACAAGCATAATCAAGGTAAAGTGAAAAAAAGTACGCATCGCCTGATCTGTGCTTTTGTTCGCCTCTTCCGTGCCTTATAATGCCTGCCACATTTTTTAGTTTTTTTGTTCATTGCTGAAAGTGTGTATTTAGGTCACTTTTCTGCAGCCACACTAATTAAATCAGCCACACTAGCTGATTTTATCACGCACATCAGCCATGTGCATCGGACACTCTTGACAGCTTTACTCATTGAAAAAAAAATGTCTATTTTTGATCATTTGCTTTGCATAGAACGCCATTCGACACTACTAGCCTGCGTCGCCCATTGTTCATTGTTTCTGCGTTGAAAAATGGCTATTTTTCGGCGCGTGGAGCTCATGCTGCATATCTCTCAATGGGAGGCTTGCTGCTGCTAACACGAGCTGTAATTAGAACTCGGAATCGTGTCTGTGCGCCATTTTGTCAGTCATCATGGTGTCAGTAATTTTTCATCGTGGCGTCTAGTTTTATGCCTCTTGCGTTCAGCCGGCTATCGCATTTTTCCTGTTTTGATCTTAATATATTTAAAGTGCTTTCTTGAATATCTGTTCGCACTGAAAATAAAACTCACCGTAGTTTCACTATTGCAGATATCGGTTGCTTTGGCAAAATTGCTCGTTTGAAGGTGCGGCATTTTAAATTAATATAAACGGCTCCGCATCTGCTCTATCAATTTTAGTTATTTTTGGGTGTTCTTTAATTCATAGTGGAACATATATAGCCTCACCTGACATAGCCTCACTTATTACATACCTGCCGGGCATCAGCGACCACTTGCTAATGCAATTTGACATTAACCTAGCCCCTTTGAATTCTAATCGAAAGAAAAAAAAATTATACGCAACTACAACAAAGCAAATGTTCTTGCGATAAATAATGAGCTGTCTCTTTTTATCGATGTTTACTTGATAGCTCTGATAACCGTAGTGTTGAAACTAACTGGAGCATGTTCACAACTAAAGTCTCCCAACTCACTGAACAATACATTCCTCAGCGCACTGTTACCACCCACTCAAACACTCCCTGGTACAATAATCACATTAAGGGCTTATCTAACAAAAAGAAACGCCTCTATCGCATCGCAAAGCTCTCCCCAACTAGTGAGTGTTGGGCTTCGTATACGACAGCTTCCAACACGTATGTTCAGGCGCTCAAAGACGCTAAAAAGCACTTCCACTCGCATGTTATGCCCTCTATGTTAACGACCAATGTGAAAAAATTCTGGCGGGTAATTAATTCTTCCACAGATGATAGCATCGCTTTATCCGACCCGTTAGGCAACACCATTCCTTCCGATATTTGTGCCACGATTCTGAACCACGCATTTACTGACAACTTTACAGCCATGTCTGATGTACATATGCCACCAACTCACCACTTCAACTATGTATCCATGCCACCTATAGCTGTCACTATTCCTGGTGTCGATAAGCTTATTGATGCACTCAATCACTCAATGTTCATTCCGCTCCAGGTTACGACTGCATTAACCCAAAGTTCTAAAAAAAGCATTTCAATTTATTCTTCCATTATACTAACCAAACTTTTACAGCAATCACTTGACCAATCAACGGTATCTACCGTGTGGAAAATCAGAAATGTGGTTCCAGTCTACAAATCCGGCAGCAAAGCTTCCCCTAATAATTATCCTCTTATATCCCTTACCAGTACTTGTTGCAAAATGCTTGAACATATAATATGCACCAACCTTGTTAACTGCCTCGAATCTAACTCCTTTTTTACGTCTGCGCAACACGGTTTTCTAAAATCTTCCTCTTGCGAAACACAGTTAATATCGTTTACACATGCATTGCATCATATTCTAGACCTATCATCATTAGTTGACTGTATATTTCTAGACTTTTCAAAGGATTCCGACAAGGTATGTTACAAACTTTTACTTCACAAACTAAAACAACTGAATATTGACTGTAACTTATTGAAATGGATTGAATGTTTTCTACTTAATCGCTCACAATTTGTTTCTGCTAACGGTTTCAACTCCAGTTTTACCGAGGTGTCTTTCGAGGTTCCACAAGGTTCAATTCTTGGACCCCTACTGTTTTTAATTTGCATTAATGATCTTCCATCTCTTGTTAACTCTCATATTCACCTATTCGCTGATGATTGCGTCATTTTTAGAGAAATAACCAATGCTAACGACGTTACATTACTTCAATCAGACCTCAACACATACCGAGAACATAATTAAAAATGCTAATCGCATGCTAGGCTACTTACGTCATAACTTTTTTAATGTCCCCCTGAGTTTTAGACTATTGCTTTTTAAAACACTAATACGAACTAAACTTCAGTATGCAACACCTGTATGGGACCCTGCCCATGGCAACTTAATTAATGATCTTGAGATAGTTCAAAATAACTCTGTACGTTTCATCCTTGCTAACTACAACCGCACAGCGAGTATAACTGCTATGAAATCTAATCTCTGCCTCCCTGCACTAACATCGTGTAGAAAAGTTTTCCGTCTCGCCCTGTTCCACAAGCTGTTTCATCATCCTGCTTTACGTGATCACCTCATCCCCCAGCCAATTTATGTATCCCGCCGTATTGATCATAATCTCAAAGTTGGAATTGTGTCATCCAACACGAAATGCTTCTCGCAGTCATTCCTGCCGCGAACCTCACGTGACAGGAACCACCTTCCCGCAGAAGGTGCTGGCATTGTAAATTATGAGCAGTTCCGCGCAGCAATAGCTAACATTGTATATTCAGATGCTTATTAAATATTCTTGTAACCATCTGTATTTTCTCACTGTTTTTGCTTATTTACCACTCCCCCTCTGTAATGCCACTGGCCCTGAGGGGTAATGTAAATAAAAAAATAAATATAGCGCTAAGACACCAGGACGAACAAAGAAAGAGACATCAAGAGCACTTCGCCCTGGTGTCCTTGCGCTATATGTTCCGTCATGGCAAACCAATTCGCCCGAATAGCCACTCTTTAATTCACTCCGACCCGAAAAAAAAGCTTAAAAGCTTGAACCGCTGTACTAATTTTGTATTCTGTCAAGCCTTTTACTAGGCCACGTTTCCTGGCGTCATACCAGAACGCATGGCGTTCCGCTTATTTCGGAATTATGCATAAAAGCTTTAATTCCCGTTCACAGAGAAACAACAAAAAGTAGTACCTCTGACACGCTAAACGCTTTTTAAGTTTCTTTGAGCCCTCGGCACCACACAAAAAGGTATGAAAGAAACGTCCTTGGGCCGTAAAATAAATAGAGAACATTGCATGAAGCAAAATAGTTTATTCACTACTTCGTTCACCTCGCTATACAAATGCTCACCACCATATTGCCGAAAATGGTTGCAGTGTTTTTTCATTCTTCAAATCTTCCGCAACGCCGCTTTATCGCTTTTTTTTTGCGACGCAAGACGCGACCAGATTTGTCTCGATTGATCGCATCCGGGCGAAGCTGATTCTACGTTGACCAGCATGTTCTAGTAATTCTGCATTCTTTATCTCGAATGTTTGCTATCAGCTTTAACTTGAGCACGGCCGAGAGCGAAGCGCATTCTGTTGGACGACCCCCCGAGCAGGCTTGTCGCTTGCCGCCGCCGAGTGATTCAGTCCATTGAGGGCGCAAGTCACCCCAGTAAACAGTTTTCTTTAAGAACTTTTGTCCGTCTTAATCGCTCCTTCGACTCCCGTCACCACTACGTGTCAATATTACCACTACGTGGAACACAAGCAGGTTGGTCAAAGGAGCCTTCGGTCGCAGGCTGCCCGACTTTCCACTTAATTGTAAGCTTCGGTACCATCTCAATCGCATTTCCTCGATCGCTACCCGAGCTCGCATGCGTAACTTCCGAAAAAATTAGGTTTTTTTGCAATGGACGCTTCTTCCTGGAAATACTTATGCCGCCATTTATTCATTACAAAACGTTAGTTAGAAAGTGAGACCAACAGATCAGAACACAATATCCCACCTCCACCGATCGATGCGTGGAACGTAACTTGTTCTCTATTCTGAAGAAAGTGCAATCTATGCTTGTATCTTGGTTATTCTTGAACAGCAGGGAAAAAAAAAATTTGAGAGGCTACCATATGCACTCAAGCGGATGGTGGAGGAGAGTTTATTTTTTCTCACGCGAAACACACCCATATGAACATAATTGCGAGCGAAACGAGCAATTCCTGCTTGTGTTTCAAAAGGCAGGGGCAGTGGTGAATGTCTTGATGTTTCTAACAAGTCGGGCGCGTTGCTTCAATATTAGCTGGGAGTGTGGCGCATACTTATGTGACAGTACGACATACATCAAACTTTTCATCAAAAGGGCGCGACGTCATAAATGAAAGAAAAACTTAGCGTCGCGTTAAGCATTGCACACAGAAGAGAACATAATGACAGAGAATAGAACTAGCAGAACTATTAAAGTTAAAAAATAAGCGCAAGGTACCCGACATGAGGAAGTTTAGTATGGCGAGAATCGAGCATGCTCTAAAGAACGGCGGTAGCCTAAAAGCAGTGAAGTGGAAACTATGCACATTTAAAAACCAGAGGTATGCTTTCAGAGACAAAGAGTGCTAGCAATGTAATTAGCAATATAGATACAATAGTTAATGTAGCCGAAGAGTTCTACACAAATATATCCAGCGGCCAATTAACCAGAACAATAAAGAGAGAGACCGTAGTTCCTAGCATTCGGACATCCCGC
Source organism: Amblyomma americanum (assembly GCF_052857255.1). NCBI lineage: Eukaryota > Metazoa > Arthropoda > Arachnida > Ixodida > Ixodidae > Amblyomma > Amblyomma americanum. Next base: position 177,175,848 of record NC_135498.1, on the reverse strand, counting down.
AGGTAACGAAAGAGGAAGTAAGGAAAGCCTTAGGAGCAATGGAAAGGGGAAAAGCAGCTGGTGAGGATCAGGTAAGAGCAGGTCTGTTGTACGACGGAGGAGAGATTGTGCTAGAAAAACTAGCCACCCTGTATACACAATGCCTTATGACCTGGAGCCTACCAGAAGCTTGGAAGAACGGCAACGTTATCTTGATTAAAAAGAAAGGACACACCAAGGATTTGAAAACTTACCGATCGATCAGCTTACTGTCCGTGCCTACAAGGCATTTGCAAAGGTAATCGAGTATAGAGTCAGGACAACCTTAGACTTCAGTTAACCAATTTTTCAGGGAGGCTTTAGTAAAGGATACTCGACAATACACCAATTTCACACTATCAAACAGGCGACAGAGGAATGCCGGGAATGTAACCAATCACTGTATGTAGCCGCCATTGATTACGAGAAAGCATTTGACTCAGCGGAAACGTCTGCAGTCATGCAGGCATAGCGGAATCAGGGTGTAAAAGACTCCTAAGTGAAAATACTGGAAGATATCTATAACGGCAGCACAACTACTATAGTTCTGCATAAAGTAAGCAGTAACGTGCCAAAAAGGAAGAGCGTCAGGCAGGGAGCCATGATCTCGCTAACGCTATTCACCGGCTGTTTACAGGTGGTACTCGGAGGCCTGAATTAGGAATACCTGGGAATAATAGTTAAAGGAGAATTCCTAAGTACTCTGCGATTCGCATGTGACATTGCCTTGCTAAGTAATTCAGAAGACGAACTGCAAAGCATGATCAATGATTTAGGCAAAGCAGAACGGTTGGCATAAACATTAACATGATGAAAACCAAAGTAATGATCAGTAGGCTATCAAGGAAACAGCTGCTCACAATTGCTAGCGAGGTGCTGAAAGTGGTAAGGGAATACGTCTACATAGGGCAGGGAGTGACCTCTAATCGGGATCATGAGAGGGAAAGAACTAGAAGAATAAAATTGTGTGTGGCGCATATAGCAGGTTCTCTCAGATCATCAATGGCAGTTTACCAAAATCCCTAAAGAAAAACGTATACAACTGCATCTTACCGGCACTCACCTACGGGGCAGAAACATGGATGCTAACGAAAAGGGCCCAACTTAAGGTCAATGCAGTGAGCTTTGGAAGGATATATTCTGGGATTAGAAGTTTTGAGACGGGAAGTGGGCACAGTGGGTAAGGAAATAAGCGTGGGTTAATCGCATCCTAGTCTAAATAAAGGAATAATTGGGCTTTGGCTGGGCACGTAATGCGAAGTCAAGATAACCGCTGGCTCTTAAGGGCAATGAAGTGGATTTCAAGGGAAGACAAGCGGAGCAGGGGCGGCAGAAAGTTATGTGGGAGGATGAGATTAAGGAGTTTGCAGGAATACGGTGGCCGAAGCTGCCAAAGGACCGGATTATTTGAAGACACATGGGAGCGGCCTTTACCCTGGAGTAATTCGTAACGCGTCCCCGACTGCCGAAGGGGAACACTATCGCGTACAGGTTCGAACGAGACAACAGACAGGTCAGACAAAAGAAAACGAAACTGTATTTATAATTTAAAAGAAAGGAGCCAATACGAAATGGAAAGAATAAAAACACACTCAACACGCGCACTACACTACAGAATAAAGGAAAGAGTTCACCAGGAACTGACCGTCCCAGGTGAAGCGGAGATTCTTTGCAGACAGGGCGGACGCGGTTGGATGTAGTGCGACGCGTACCTGGCGTTGCGTCGAAGAAAGCCGTGGAAGGGAGCCAACTGGTAAGGAGCGGAGAACACAGGAAGACGCCGCTGGTCTCCCGTCAACAGCCCGAACTTGGATGCAGCAGGAGAAGCGTTGCTAGGACCCGTCGACGGAGTCCCGAAATGCCGTAAGCTTAATGCAACCTATCTAAGGGAGGAACGTGGCAGCACGGACCCTCAGTCCACCGGCTTCCACCTCTAAGCTTGAGAGGAACACAGGAGGTTTGCTTCGGGGATCCAAGGGAAGTCCACGGCAGCACGAACCTAACGTCCGACGGCTGCCACCTCCACGCTTGAACGACACGATCTCCGCTGCGATGTCTCCCTTCACACTTCGGTTTTCTGACACGTCAGCTCTCCGCTCCTCGTCCTCGCCGCGCTATTCGTCGTAGACGCCTCGCACACAGAATTCGCCTGTGTGCACGCGCAACGCTGGGCTGGCACGCGCGACGCTCAGCTGTCCGACGTACCACTGTCGAAGCAGCGCGTTCAGAAATCCCCCGACGATTTCATGTGCACATCACCTGGGCGTATTCAGGCTGATGATGATGAAGCATGGCCACTGAAGCGCGAATTTCCGTGTTTGTCTCGGTTCGCTCTACGTACTGCCCTGCTGCTGTCTGTCGGCTGGTGGCACCGCACGTTATGCTGCACGTCACACAGAAGTTAAGCCTGTACGTGAGCCTGTAGGCTACGAGCGTGTATGCTCGGCATGCAGTGAACCTACAGGTTTGGAGCAGATGTGACTGAGGTAGGCCAGCCATTGGGGTCAACGTGGCCGTATTTCCTGTAAGCATTTGCGAGGTCTGCAGGACACGTCGTCCTGCATGAACATAACGTAGCTATGAGTTCCGTCTAGATAAACAGTGAACTAATTACGAGGTCTAAGTGAGCGCCTCCCTCTTTCGTTGCATGGGCGACTCAGCATGCAGCATAGCTCCATTATTTATTATCCCCGAGGCTGTCATGTGACAGCCTGCTATGACTTGCGACCGCACCGTCGCTCGCTTGCCAAGAGGTGCTGTGTACACACGGTAACGGTTTCGCAGAGCCTCAAATCTTAAAACAGCTGCCCTATATTCTCAAACGTGTTTTGTCAGCGCGTGTCCTGACTGGCTAAAGCACGTTCTTGTTTCCTTGCCAAGCTCTGCCCAAGAACGGAACTGTTTTCACAGGTTAACGTTTGGAAGTACCTGTATTGAAATAGGAAACCTCTGTTCGTGCCTTCATCGCATCTAACTTCACAACAACCTTCGCTGCGTGTTTGCCTCTGCACTATCAGGATTTAACAGTGTATGGCTCAGCCAGACCGCTGGTGTTAGGTATCGTCCGTTTTGGTTGTGATCAAGACTGAAAAGCATGTGTGGCTGTGCGCCAATGTTAAATTTATTGCAGTAGTATTGCATACAAAATTCATTACTTTAAATTACAAAATGAGGCAGGAATTGACAAAATCATCTCAGGTCTGATGGTTGAAACGAAACATTTAATATCAAGGGCGCCATTTTCCTGATGTGTGTTGCTTGCAAAGTGAAAAATAAAGGCAGAAAATGGATAATACGCTGCAAAAATGCTAGAATAAATTTTTTTTGATATTCGTGTACATATAAGCATAAATAATGTCGAAGGAGACTAACACGTTTTAAGGACTGATAAAAAAATGCGAAATAAAAGCGCCGTAAACAGCTAGCAATCTCTAAGTTTTATTTAGCCCTTCCTATTATGGGGAGAGACGATATTTAAGGAGTAGCAATATGTTTTGCGTTGTTTTCCATTGCGCTGCTGCGACCGTATAAATCAGTGATCAATACATTGCAACGTATCTAGTTATTTCCCACCAACTGCTTGTCTATTGGTGGGCTCGTTAAAAAGAAAGAATTTTGCAGGCTGGTTCCAGGCCTTACACTAAGAAAAAAAGCACTGCAAACCAAAATCAGTGCAAATAAAGCTATTTAAAAAAAACTGCTGGCGGTTTAGCACTGCTAAGCACAGAATATTATGTGAAAGCAGTTTTTTGCAGGTGGACACCACCTCAGTGTGCCTGAAAGCGCGATTGAGATGTCCACTGACCTAGGGAGCCAGTTTTGCGCCTTTCCTTTCCTCAACGTGAACGACGACTACGACGTTGTAAGCGCCAACGCCAATGAACCTAATGAATACCGGCGGCGTATATTGCTGCAGTGCAGCGTTTCTGCCTGAACTTTTTCAACGCAAACACAAGCAGCGTACATCTCTCTGTCAATAGCGCCACCTTGCTCGATACGTTTGAGGTGCCCTAATTCTGGGAGCTTGTTATGTGCGGATCCTTTCAATTCTTGAACTTCGCGCACAGATGGAAGTTTGTTAATACGGCGAGGTGCAATGCCCTGCGCGAGAGTGTGGTAGTTTTACATGAGGCGTGATGAGTTGTGGCGATAGCATCAAAACAACAGGTGTTCTGTAGTGTAAGCATGCTTAGATGTTTTTTTTTTTTGCGCCACCATTTTCATGGAATAAAGAAAAAAAAATTGCGGCGATAGCATAGTGCTCTTATGCTGTTGTCAGCGAAGTTAATTTGTTCGCGCCGCCGCGTGTTCGAAACCCTAAACGCAGCAATAAATATTTTTATTTCTGTAAGCATTTGAGAGACTGCTGAAAAACATCTGCCTTTTCAGGATTGCCAGTAAAGGAGTGCTTTCACATTGAAAGCGGCTACTTCTAATCCAAGCAGTAGGAGATTTTGCCAAGTCGTCGCGTCAT